>NC_133191.1:59500000-59542500 GCF_049306965.1 Danio rerio
GTAACCAGGGTTATGGGGGCGGGACAGGCTCATTCGGGACTCTGGGGTCCGGACAGATGCAGATCAGCAGCTCTCCACGCAGACGAGTGCAGCTGTCCCCACTCATCCTGCCCGCAGACACACGCAGACACCACCCGAAACAGTTCTCCCCCACCTCCTCCACCCTCAGCTCCATCACACAGGTGAACACACACACACACACACACACATATATACACACAGGGGTTGTAGAGTGAGACTGCAATTCTGGCCAGAACTACCCAACCATTCTGGAGGAGCAAGTGACCCAATGGGTCAAACACTGTCTCCTGAAGGTGTTGGTGTGTGTCAGGATGATGATGCAGCGACACACACAGCAGGACTGGAGACAGAGCGCTCTGATGAACATGACAGTGAAGCTGAACATCTCCCATGGCCTGCACAGTACCCAGACCTAAACATTATTGAGCACTTTGGGCTGTTTTGGAGGAGCGAGTCAGAAAAGTGTTCCATTGTCCAACCCCATTACATACACACACACACACACACACACACACACACACACACACACATACATACATACATACACACACACACACACACACACACACACACACACACACACACATACATACATACATACACACACACACACACACACACACACACACACACACACACACACATACATACATGCATATGTATATACCTGTATATTTGTGTGTGTGTGTGTGTTTGTGTGTATGTGTGTATATCTCTGTGTGTGTATATATATCTGACTGTGTATATCTGTGTGTGTTTGTATCTGACTCTGTGTGTGTGTGTGTGTGTGTGTCAGGGAGTGGCTCTAGACACCAGTAAGGTGCAGACGGATCAGCGCTCGTCGCAGTACAGTTTCCCTCAGCATGCGCAGCCGCTGCAGCTTCAGCCCACTCTCTCTCCTGCGCAGACACACACTCTGCGGCCGTCTTCACACACACAGCAGCTGCACCTGCACAACATGCAGAACCTGCAGAAGACCACGCAGAGCCTGCAGCCGCTTAAGACGAGCAATCACAGCGCAGGGAGCTTCGGGCCCGCAGACGCAGACGGGGTGCAGATGGAGCCGCAGATGCAGTCGTTCAGCGCAGACCTGGACTCCTACAGCGTGAGTGACTGAAACACACACACATACAGACAGGGTCAGCGTAATTATTTTAGGCAGAACCACCTGCCGTAACAGTGTGTTCACTATGGAGTACTCAACACATGAAAAACCCCTCTGATTGGTGTTTGGGGCGGGGTCAGCTTTCATGAGACTGTTATGACGCATTTAACAGTCTTACATCCTTGATCTCCTAATAATTAGATTAAAAAGCGTATGAACATTTATACACATTTTGCATGTACAGTATGATATCATCATGAAGTGAACACCCGCATGTGTGAGGTGTGTGTAATGCAGTGTGTGTGGGGGCAGGACAGTAAATCTGACATGATTCTCTCCTCTGGCTGCCGTTCTCAGTCTCACACTAGTGTTTTCCCCTTATCTGAAAGTCTTGATAACACCATCCTGGAGTTTTTCTGTCATTATTTCAGCAAATAAGATTGTAAATAATCTGTTTACTGTGCCACTTCTGCTGCGGAGAAACACACACATGTGAAAGAGTTCATAACAAACCGCAGCCAGAGATAACAGTGTACGTCACGCATGACGTCACATGGGTCCACGTTTGCAAAAAGAGAGCAGCTGCAATAGCGAACGTGTTGTGTTGTGCAGTAGGATGCCAAATCCGCATTTTCCTGCCCCCTCCCTGCACATCCTGAATGTTTACAAACATGATAATTCATCTACAGCACAGGTGTCAAACTCCGCAGCTCTGCACAGTTTAGTTCCAACCCTGAATAAACACACCTGATCAAACTAGTTGAGTCCTTCAGGCTTGTTTGAAACCTGCAGGTCAGTGTGTTGGAGCAGGGTTGGAACTAAACTGTGCAGGGCTGTGGCCCTCCAGGAATTGAGTTTGACACCCCTGATCTATAGGCTAGGCCAGTTTATTTCTACAGCACATTTCACACACAGTGGCAATTCAACATGCTTTACATAAACGGGAATAAAAGAATAGAAACAAATAATATATAATAATAGTGTATAATAAACATATATATAATACTAGTGTAATGGTGTGTGAACAGTGCTGTAATGTTGATCGTGTATGTCTGCTGTGCTTTTAGGAGAGCATGTTCCTGAACTCTTTACTGGATGACCCGTACCTGAGCCTGCAGTTCAGCGGCCGGCAGAACCAGAACCTGAACCTCACACAGCAGGTGAAATACACACACACACACATACACACACACACACACACACACATACACACACACATACACACACACATACACACATACACACACACACACACACACACACACACACACACACACACACACACACACATACACACACACACACACACACATACACACACACACACACACACACACACACATACACACACACACACACACACACACACACTAGGGAAGTAGTGTGATGCAAAAATGGCCTGCATTTTTGATTATTTTTTTATTGAGGTCCTTTGCTGATCCTTCCCCTCTCTCTGCTCCCCACTCTGTCCTGTCTGTTAAATCTGCACTGTCCTGTCCCAATAAAGGTGAAAACCCCTAAAAAATAATTATATAAAAACTGTACACAAGCAGAGCTGAAGCAGTGTGTGTGCAGCGCAGAGGTTGAGCAGGCATTTCCCTTTCACACCTGACCGGCAGCTGCTGCACAGATCAGTCTGTCTCTGTCTGGTGACCCATCTGTCTATATTAATACACTTTTATTTTTACTTTGCTTCTGCACCAAGGCCAGCGGCAACTTCCTCTCATGCTGTTTCCCTGAGCTGCAACTCTTTATTTGACTAATTATACAGATCATAAAGAACTGTCTGCTTCTCGAGCTCCATGAGGAGCGGCATTACTGTCTTTATCAGGTGCACTCAGAGCACAGTCACCTGTGACAGCAACTCATATTGTTTTTGATTGTCAGCATGATGTAGGCTTATAGTTATGATGTTTCTACATGATCAAACAGTGTGCAACCTAAGCAGAACTGATGCTAAAATAGTTTGGTTTTGGTTTTGTAGTTTGGGTTTAAACACATATTTGTTTCATTGTTCAACAGTTTAATCAGTGGATGTTATCGATGCATTATTGGGTCAAATAAAACTGCTGCTTGTTTCTGTAAGCAGTCCCGTCTGCAGCAGTGAGGATAACCCAATGCTGCGATGAGCTACAGAAATATTCGCATTATTTGTAATGGATTTATTCTTTAAAACTTTAATGTTATTCACGCACTTGCAATGCCTTAATGATAGTAAAGTCAGAACACAGTCCTGGCCAGAGGTGCAGCGGTGCTGATAATTGACATCATTTATGTCAGTGTTTCGCTTTTCAGCCTTGGTTTCAGTTTTCGGTTTCATTTATTCATTCATTTTCCTTCCGCTCAGTCCCTTTATGACTGAATGAACTGCCAACCATTCCAGCATATGTTTTACACAGCGGATGCCCTTCCAGCTGCAACCCATCACTGGGAAACACCACTACACATTCATTCACACACACACCCAAACACTACGGCTAGTTTAGTTGATCAGTTCCCCTATAGCGCATGTGTTTGGACTGAAACCGGAGCACCCGGAGGAAACCCACGCCAACACGTGGAGAACATGCAAACTCCACACAGAAACACACACTGACCCAGCCGAGACTCAAACCAGCAACCTTGCTGTGAGGCCACCCTACTAAGCCACCGTGTCACCCCTCGGTTTTCCATTTCAGCCAAGAATCTTTATATTGGTGCATCCCTAACACACACACACACACAGAGATATCTGCTGTTTCTCCCTCTTGGGTCAGTCATGTGGACTCTCTCTTTCTCTCTCACACACAGGTCAGTAATGTGGACTCGGATAAGCCGATGCTCAGCCAGAGTCAGTGTGCAGCATTTGCAGACGGGCGGCTCGCGGTGCCCAACATCATCCTGACCGGTCAGTCACACACACTCACACAGTATTGACACACTCATATTGAAGGAGGAAATAATCACCTGTGTTCTGTAAAACACAATAGCCCCTTAGATAGGGTGTGTGTGTGTGAACAGGCCCTTTTTGGAAATACCAGTAAATCTGTTCCGGCTATTTTCCAGACAGAGCTGTTGTAATATTAGCGGTAGTTTGCCGGAATGCTGCTCTGTGTGAACGATTGCTGGAAAGAGTGTGTGCACGTCTAGAACACGCTGCGGCATTCACGTGCGCGCTGTTCATGAATATAAAAGCCTTTGAGTATTGTTCCAGACACATTTAGCTGCTGGATGTTAGTCAGATCATGTTTCTGTGTTCCTCCTTAATGCCAACTGTGTGATTAATCATGGATAAGATGCTTATGATTAGCCGCTGTTTGTTTACCTTCAAGCTCTGCTTCCTTCAGTTGCGTGACGCGTCGCGTGTGCACGTGAAGCAGCCGGCGAGCGCCAGCACACACACACATCATGCACATCTCGACATGTGAAAGTGTTTCTTCACATCTCTTTATCGAAGTTGTTCACAACACTGATCATCCTCAGAGTTTGTCGTCAGATGTGTGATTATTTCTGGCTAGTGATGTGAGAGTTTTCCGCTCTTCTGGACGGATGTGTGAACGCTCTTTACTGGAGATATTCCGCCTGTGTGAACAGCTCTTTCCTGAAAGTCACTCAGGGAATTTTCCGGATATTTACTGTGTGAAAGGGGCTAGTGTTTACTTCCTGGTTAGCGGATGACAGCATCTTCCTGGTTTAATAGTGATGTTGATTTGCTGCTTCACTGGCTGATCGTGCTGCTCTCAGTAATGATGATGATGGGGATAATGAGGTGGTCATATCCATATTCTCCTGAGATTAACAGTGATTTAAAATCTACTTTTTGAGGCACATATTGAACAGTTGTGTTCTGTATGTCAGTATGGTCATGAAATATATACTAATTATTATTACTATTGAAAATATATTGAAGTTACTACTGAAAATTACAATAATAAACTGCAGCACTGCTGTCAGACTCACTGCAAAACAATTATAAGATTGGAAGAATACAAGAGTGTGTTTGTCTTTGTGTTTATTTCTGTGTGTGTGTGTGTGTGTGTGTGTTTGACTGTTTGTGTGTGTCTTTGTGTTTGTCTGTGTCTCGGTCTGTTTGTGTGTTTGTTTCTACTTACATGTGTGTGTGTGTGTGTGTGTGTGTGTGTGTTTTACTATGTCTGTCTGTGCGTGTTTGACTATTTTTGTTTGTTTTTGTGTGTGTCTGTGTTTGTCTGTGCCTCTACTTGCACGTGTGTGTGTGTGTGTGTGTTTGACTATTTTTGTTTGTGTGTGTCTCTGTGTTTGTCTGTCCCTCTGCGTGTGTGTGTTTGACTATTTGTGTGTGTGTGTGTGTGTGTGTGTGTGTCTGTGTTTGTCCCTCTACGTGTGTGTGTGTGTGTGTGTGTGTGTGTGTGTGTGTTTGACTTTTTGTGTGTGGGTGTGTGGGATCTTTGTGTTTGTCTGTGCCTCTACTTGTTTGTTTGTTTGTGTGTGTGTGTGTGTGTGTGTGTGTGTGTTTTATTGCTTTTGTTTGTGTGTGTCTTTGTGTTTGTGCCTCTTTGTGTGTGTTTGACTATTTTTGTTTGTTTGTGTCTCTGTGTATACTCATGGATGTTCATTGTGTGCGTGCGTGCGTGCATGCGTGCGTGTGTGTGTGTGTGTGTGTGTGTGTCTCTGTCTGTGTCTATGTGTGTGTCTCTGTGTGTGTGTGTGTGTGTGTGTGTGTGTGTGTGTGTGTGTGTGTGTCTGTCTGTCTGTCTGTCTGTCTGTCTGTCTGTCTGTCTGTGTCTATGTGTGTTTCTCTGTGTATGTGTGTGTCTCTTTATGTGTGTGTCTCTGTGTGTGTGTGTCTCTCTATGTGTGTGTCTCTGTGTCTATGTGTGTGTCTCTGTCTATGTGTGTGTCTCTGTCTGTGTCTATGTGTGTGTCTCTGTCTGTGTGTGTCTCTGTGTGTGTGTGTGTGTGTGTGTGAGCAGATTCTCCGTCCGGTCTCTCCCGGGAGATCACCAGTGCTCTGTCTGCCGTCCCAGGCTTCGAGATGGAGCCGTTCTGCTCGGAGGACCGGCTTCAGATGGAGCCACTAGCGCTGGAGGGTCTGATGCTAGCTGACGGAGACCTGCTGTTGGCGGACCCGGCGGTGGAGGACTCCTTCCGCTCAGACCACCTCAAATGACGTCCGAAAAACCAAAAAACTGCAGGACGTGAGTGTGTGAACGTCCGAACGAGACCAGCATGCGGCACTACGGGTCGAGCGCCGGCAGCTTCAGTCTCAGCCGCATGCTAACTAGCCCTTTAACCCTCTGCGCTTCTCAGACCATCCACTTCCTGTTACAAGCATCGCCGCATGATGACTGATGGCAGCGCCAGGAGCTGAACGTTTATCCCAGCATGCATTGGAGCACAGCAGGTGAATGCAGGACACACACACACACACTTACTGCTGAAGCCTTCGCCGTTTGGCTCGTGATCAAACACTGTGACACTTTCGCAACATGCAGCCAATCACGCGAGTCTGGGGTGGAGCCATCTGTCTGACTGACCAATGACAGAGAGAGGATTCTGTTTGTGTTCAGAATAGCGCACTGCAGTATACAGCACACGCAGAAACCACATCCCATAATGCACTGTGCGCCAGTTATGCTGGATTCACATCAAATGCAGATTATTTAATGAAGACAGCCCACACAGGGCATGTTTCATAGGCTATTTTGAAGAAGAACACGTTTTGTTTTCAGCTAGAAAGCAGTAAAAGAGGAGCGACGGTGTTCTGAGATATCCCGACTGCCAGTGTTGGGGTAACACATTACCAGCAGCGCGAGTATTACTTTAATAAGTAACGAGTATAGTAACTTTTACAAAATAAGTAATAATATTTGAGTGACTTTTTCAGCTTAATTAATTAGCTTTCAAAAATAAATTGCTGAATTAAAATGGAAGTGTTCACCATTAATCACACAGTCAATGTGAGAACAGGGTCATTATTTTGAACACATCGAAGAAAAGAAGAGGTGATTATAGTGTCAGTGGACAGGGATTTTAAACTTCATAATCAATCATCTGTATGTACAGCATGTACAGCTCTGGGGTCAGTTCTTCATACGTGGATTACTCAGTTAGCTACATTTAGTTATTGACGTTTTGACATGATCCAGGATCGTTTGGTTCTTCAAGCTCTTCTGAGAGTTGTTGTCAGAGCAGCAGTTCTGGTAGCTCAAACCTGCTCGGGAGATCAGACTCACCCTATATTAACAGGATTGGATCGGTGATACTGAAAGCATGTGCCGAATGCTGATATCCCACAGTAGTAGCCTATATAGGTTATATACGCTCGGCAAAATAGTTTATTTATAAAGAGCTGATTTATATACACTTATGATTTATATTAATTAATAATACTTCATATTTAATAATTAATAATATTTATGTTTATATACATACAAGTTTACAAATTATATCAATAAGACGTCTGCAATCTGAAAATGAAAGAACAAAAAGGGGCTGGTTCTCCCCAAAGAGAACATTTAATATGGACCTTTTAGATTACTGTATGAAGGTACTGACCCAGCTTTAGTGCAGTTTCAGTATGATAGTGGACATACACAATATTCCATGCTTTTTTTGTTTGTTTGTTTTTTATAAAGGAATAGCACAGTAATGCAGTCCTGCACGTGTTGACAGCTGATACGCCGGTGATTTGATGCTTTGCAGAGGTTGCAGCAGACACCTTTCCCAAAATGCTTTTTGATGCAAAATAATTTAAATCTGCAGATAAAGAAACGTGAACAGGCCTGCTCTACTGTAATAAAGAGGGTGGCGCAGTGGGTAGCATGATCGCCTCACAGCAAGAAGGTCGCTGGTTTGAACCGATTGGGACCGGCTGGGTCAGTTGGCATTTCTGTGTGGAGTTTGCATGTTCTCCCCGTGTTGGCGTGGGTTTCCTCCGGGTGCTCTGGTTTCCCCCACAGTCCAAAAGACATTTGGTTTAGGTAAATTGGGTTGGCCATGGTGTATGTGTGTGAATGAGTGTGTATGGATGTTTCCCAGTGATTGGTTGCAGCTGGAAGGGCATCCGCTGCTTAAAACATATGCTGGATAAGTTGTCGGTTCATTCTGCTGTGGTGACCCCTGATTAATAAAGGGACTAAGCTGAAAAGAAAATGAAAGACTGAATCTGGTTTGTCGTGGGGAGCATGCATGAAATGTTCCCCATTAAAAGTGAAAGTGCCAAACTGCAGTGAAGTCGACAAATTAAAAATGAAGGACCTGAAATTAGATGAAACTCTGGAGTTTGGTCTGGAGTATAGCGTGCTGACGCAATGACTGAATCATCAAATGATGAGCTATAACATGTAGAACGAGATCATGTCATCATTAACGAGATCATGTCATCATTAGATTAAGGCAAATAATTCCATTACTGATGTGCATGTAAACGTAGTCAGCGTCTGAAAATGCGTATACAGCACAAAACTGTGTCCCACAATGCATTGTGCTCGACATCTGCCTGGTTCATACCCAATGTAAATTAATTATTCGTGAGAGTCGTTCACCGAGAGTCAGTGTCAATTCTCAAGTACAGGAGAATGGTGCACAGTTGACCTCAAATGCCTTTTCAAAATGTAAAAATAAACATTTTTAAATTAGCTTAGGGGGAAAATGTACATCGGGCTGAGTTTTCCAGTTCCATGTGGACCTGTCATTGTTTATTTTTTATTATTTGTGCACTAAAGCTGCACAATAACTGATATTTGAATCAGGCTTAATTCTGTAAAAATGTTTTTCATAAGCAAAAATGAGGTGAAAAGCACCCTGCGCGTCATCGAGCGAGCGACACATTCTTTTCTGCATTTCATGTGAATCCGTCATTATTTATTTACATTGTATTTGCAACAGCATGCACTAGATATAACCCTGCCGGGCCTACGCCACCCAACCCGCTCCGAGCTGGTATCGAACCTGCGACCTTCCGCATGGGAGTCAGGTGCTGTACCAAGGAGGCTAACGACCACGACCTCACGCATCTGTCACTAGAGCACCTATAGAGGTCAGAGGAGTGAGGTTTACCAGCACAGCACACACTAGCTGGCCTCCGTTACATAGAGCTGTACAATAAATGAGATTTGATCACACTAGCGACGCTTCCATCCTCCATTTTGAAGTGCATTCTGAATATGCGCATTAAACATAGGTAGATGGAATGATGCGCATACATGTTAAAAATGCGCATATAAAACATGCCTGCGCATAACTGAGGAGGATAAACGTTTTATTCAATGAGAAGAGATGCGCATAAACTACGATGGAAACACTTTTACCGAACAAACTCCAGTGTGCGCATTAATGAAGGTCATGTGATGTTGTGATAAGAGATCATGTGATGATGATAGTGGTGTGTGAATGGACAATCCAGCAGGCTGAGCACACTGCAGAACAGCTGACGTGTTGGTCTGCTCTGCCTGAACTGTTTCAGTGTCAGTGTTAATATATGATTAATGACGTCTTTTATACCGGAATCCAGTTTTGGCGATGAATAAATGAGATTTATCATCATGAACACAGCTAATGTTCGTGTGTGTGAAAATAAAAGTCCTCGTCAGCGCCCGGTTGAGCTGTAATGCAGAGGTTATTATTAAAATACACTCACAATGAGCATCGAGGCGTTTCAGACACATGATTTAACCAGTAATACCGCGGTAAACTGATGAGGTTTAGTGTGTGTGTTGTGCGCTGTGAGCTGGTACGCTGTTCTGAACACAAACACACACCAATGTGAACATGTTTATCCCAGCAGCCTTTGTGTTTGTGTTCTTTCAGTAATTAGAGTGTGTGTGTGTGTGTGTGTCTGTGTGTGTGTATGCGCATGTGCTGAACAACTGAAGCCATGAACCTAGATGACCAAATCTGTGTGTGTGTGTGTGTGTGTGAGAGAGAGGGAGTGAAAGAGTGTGTGTTTATCTGCATATGTGCATGTGTGTGTGCGTGCATCCGTGTGTGAGCATACACTGGTGTATATGTGTGTGTGCATATGTTTGTGTTTAAGTGTTTGCGTTTGTGTTCATGCGCAAACGTTTGTGTGTGAGCGAGTTTGTGTGTGTATGTGTGCATGCAGATGTGTGTGGTGTGTTTGCATGCATGCATTTGTGTGCATGCACGTGTTTGAGGGCGTGTGTGTGCGTGCGTTAATGTTTGTGTGTACAAACATGGGTGTCTGTGTGTGTGCTTGCATGCAAATGTGTGTATGTGCATATGTGTATGAGAAAGGGTGCGTAAGTGTGTGTGCATGTGTGTGTGGTATTTGTGTGTATGAGAGAGTTTTAGTTTTAGTGTGTCTGTATGTGTGTGTGCAATTGTGTCTGTGAGTGTGAGTGTGTGTGTGTCTGCGTGCATGTGCATATGTGTTTGAGAGTGTGTGTGTGTGCATGCATATATCAATGTGCACATACATGTACATGTGTGTGGTCTGTGTGTTTGTGTGTACATATATATGCGTGTGTGTGTGTGTGATGGGTCATGTGATCAGGCTGTCCGCTGCTGCTCTGTTCTGCCTGTATTTGCACGATGATGCTCGAGCAGAGGCCATATTCAGCGGAGCAGGTGTTTTTCTGCGCATGATGAGGTTTATTTTGGATTAAAGTTGCTCTGGCTGCTGTACATCTGCAGAAATGTGTTTGTATATGGAGATTAAACAGTATATATGTGGAGAAGAAGAGCTGTTCTGATCTCACACAGACAGCACGGATCAGTGTGTGTGTGTTCAGCTCAGTCTGATAACAGGAGAACATCACTGCAGCCAGGATCAGTCATAAACAAGTGTAGAAACTCATGTCTTACAGCTAGAACAAGTCTGTTATATTATATTTTGCACCAAGAATATATATATATATATATGTATGTATGTTTTTAAATACATCAAGAATAAATGACTTATTTTGCAATGATGTGTTCAGGTATATTGGTGTGAAGCCCCTGACAGAAGCTGAAGTGTTTTACTGTTTTTAATATTTCCCAGATGATGTTGAGCAAGGAAATGTTCACAGTATGTCTGATAATGTTTGTTCTTCTGGAGAAAGTCTGATTTGTTTTATTTCGGCTAGAGTAAAAGCAGTTTTTATTTTTTTAAACAGCATTTTAAGCTCAATATTATTAGCCCCTTTAAGACATATTTGTTTTTGGATAGTCTACAGCAGTGATTCTTACAGTGGGGTCGTGAGACAGTGAGGGGGGGTGTAGGGTTGCTTGGTGATTTCATATATATTTTATTAAACTATTAGAATGATCATATTTGATCCATTATTATATTTTATTTGCGACCCCTGGGGTTATTATGCTAGATTAACATCACAGCAGTCGCTGCAGCAGATTGATTTTGCGGCACAATATTAACCTTTGACACCTTTATGGCTCTCGCATACATTAAAAATGAAGGCCACGACTGAACAAGGAGGATGATCTCAAAGTGGCTCCACATTAAACCAAGAATAGTCTTGTGCTGTAAACATTGTGCTCAGCATTCTCATCAGGTGAGGTTAATGTTAAATCAAACAATTGAGTATTGATTATAAAAACAAATGCATGGTTGTTTATAAGGTTCCCACTGGTGTGTGTGTGTGTGTGTGTGTGTGTGTGTGTGTGTGTGTGTGTGTGTGTGTGTGTGTGTGTGTGTGTGTGTGTGTGTGTGTGTGTGTGTGTGTGTGTGTGTGTGTGTGTGTGTGTGTGTGTGTGTGTGTGTGTGTGTGTGTGTGTGTGTGTGCGCGCGCGCAATATGTGGATGCTTATAACCATCTCCGAGCATAGTGGGGGTGATGAGTCACTGCAGGTGTTATTTTAGGGGTCACGGGCTGCAGTTTGAGAACCCCTGGTCTCCAGAACAAACCATCATTATACAGTAACTTGCCTAATTACCCTAACCTGCCTAGTTACCCTAATTAACCTAGTGAAGCCTTTACATGTCACTGTAAGCTGTATAGAAGTGTCTTGAAGAATATCTAGTCTAATATTATTTACTGTCATCATGACAAAGAGGAAATAAATCAGTTATTAGAGATGAGTTATTAACACTATTATGATTAGAAATGTGTTGGAGAAATCTGCTCTCAGATAAACAGAAACTGGGGAAAAAATAAACAAGCGGTCTGATAATTCTGACTTCAACTGTAGACCTTAAGCAAAGTAGAAAGAGTTTGTCCTGATAAAATAATTCCCCAAACAGCTGTCAAAACTGACCAGAAACAATACATTTTATTCTGTCATTAATTTATATATATAAATTCATCACAATGGAAATTGTTTTAGTTGTATAATATTTGTTAGTGATGCATGCACTGATTACAGAATTACCAAAGCAATTTAAAGAATGGTGTAAGAATTGAAATATTACAAATATTTTTGATGTCTTTGACAATTCAAAACATGAGCTGAAGACAGGGCCAATGGACTCCACAACCCACCAGGGGGGAATGCGGGAAAAACCAGTTCCTGCTGCATTTGCATCTGAGTCTGCTGAGACTCAGCTTCATCCCCCCATCTCACGCATATGGTCATTTCAATGTTTGAATGTTCCAGATTAACCAAATTGACTTTAACTATCATGTTTGATATCATTTGAAATGTCTCAGTGCGATTGGTACAATGGTCTCATTCTCTCAGAAACAGACATAATCAAAACAATAAATATATAACTTCAGGCATCTTTTGAACCACTGTGAAGGGTGTGACTTTTATATATACACACCCCCTTCCTTGAGGGAATTCTTGGATTATTTAAGGTAAGGTCTAAGAAAGACTCAGGGCGATTCTGCCTACCCAGATCAGCCCATAACATGGAGCCCAGGCTCCACGTTATGTAAAATTTACACGTTATGTAAAAGGTCAGGTATGATCTTTTCATCTTGGATTTATGTTTGATAATTTGATGTTTTGTATTGATCGTTTATGAATTGACTGATTGAATTGGCATAATACATTTACCTGACTAATAAATTATGTTTTGAATCAAACCTCGTGTTATTATCACTGATAAATGTTGTTGTCCATAGCACTACAAGCCACTGTACAGGTTAGTAACGGACTAAAACATGTTAGACGGAGCAGCGTGGCACGCTATACAATGTTGGTAGAGATCCGACTAACAAATTGGCATTTATTCATGTATACTTGGACTGTAAAAGGCCAACTATTTAGAACAACAAAATATTGTTGAAACTACTTTAAATGTGGATATTTAGGCCTTCATCTACAATAGTATAATCCTGCGCGATTATTATTAAAATACTTTGTCTTGAATTAGTAGATAACAGATCTATGGGGACCACATAAAAATCTCCTAAATTGAGTAAGTAGGGTTCTGCCTTTTTAGGAGAGTGGTTAATCGCCTCTGTTTAATGACCAAGACTGACAAGCTTGTAGTAAGAGATTGTATACCCGGCCGGTGCAAGACTCGAGATGCTATCGGAATCCGAGTAAATGAGAATAAGGTATAATAACAAATCAAAAGAATATTCAATCATACTCTAAAATAATGTGAAAGGAAACAAAATAATCTTATCAATGTTTTATAATTGGAGTCAGATAAAACGAGGATAAATATATTAATATTCTAAACCATCTCATACTAAAATTGGAGTCAGATATGAGTTAAGTTTAATATAAATCAACATTGTGCACTGGAAAGACCGAACATGCAGTGAACCTTCATCCACCAGTGGATACCGTCATTGGACCAACTGGCTGGACCCTACAATGGCAATGACTGATCTTTAAGATCACTTTCAACAACTGCAGAAAGAGTCTGAAAGTGCAGAAGCACAGCTTCATCTGGCAGAGGAACAGCTGACCCTGAGCAAACTGCAGCAAGACCTGACCTGAGATCTGCCTCCTGAAGGCCGCGCTCACACAAGCTGCTCTCTCCACATCAGAGGAGGAGGTCTGAAATTACTGTGGAGTTTTTGATTTTACGTCTTTTATTTTAATTCAATACATCTATATTTGAACCTTGTTATAAATAAATATCCTCGTTCTGATCCGCATAGGAACTTGGTACCCAGTGCTCAAACAGGAGAGTTAATCACAATGAAGAACTCGAGATATGTAAAGAGCAGCGAGTAGAATAGGCAGTGTGGGGTCAATATAACTTTATTTTTATTTGAAATGAAAACACAAACATTTAAAACAAACTAAAACCCCCAGCCCGTCCTCCTCCAGCAGACCTACAACACCAACACTGTACACTGAGGATGTTTAAAACAAGTTTCAAAACCAAGAGTGCATTGCCTGATCTAACCCAATGATGTAATCCGTTTCTTTTAACAACCCATTTTCAAGATTTGATCCAATCCCTTATCCAAAATCCCAGTGGATTACTTTCAATAAAACCGAGCCCAGATGAAGAGCTATAAAACACTGACAGACAGGCAGAATGTAGAGAACATAAAGCTCCAGACACCACTGATGATGATCAGCTCTCAACACTGATCAACACTATCCTGGAGACTATTGATTACTCCATGGAGAATAATGATCAGCTGATAGATCTGACAGTCCTGCTGGTGAAGTGTCAGAAGAACAGAAGTGCAGGACCCCGCTGCTAGCTTCAGTGTGTGTGAATGCTGGAGAACTGACTGTGGTTGCTGAATGGACTGATGGATTAGATTGATTCCTGTGAGCAGATCAACAGTGTGTTCAGATGCACTGCAGCACAGTGAGACTGACCCCTGCTGGACACTACAGAGAATACACTATTAACAGCACAATCCACACACAACACTGATCATCATCAGTCATCTTTCTGTGTGTGTGTGTGTGTGTGTGCGTGCGTGCGTGCGTGCGTGTGTGTGTCCCCCGTCCGAGTGAAATAAACACCGCAGATCCTGAAGCGGAGCCTGCAGGCTGTGTATGATGTGTTCCTCCAGTTGTTGTTGTTTTGATGCGCAGGGGACGAGTGTGTGTTGTACATAATGTCTTGAAATAAGGGCAGGTGACTCTAATGGAAAGTTTTAATATATAATCACTGTATTTTACAGAAAATAAAGAGTTTTTGAGTGAATATTTGAGTTTGTTTGGCTTCGTTTCATTCATTCATTTTCCTTCAGCTTAGTCTCTTTATTCATCAGGGGTCGCCACAGCGGAATGAACCACCAACTATTCCAGCAAACGTTTTACACAGCAGATGCCCTTCCATTTGCAACCCAGCAATGAAAAACACCCACACTCATTCACACACACACACACACAGATTAGTTGATCAGTTCCCCTATAGCGCATGTGTTTGGACTGAAACCGGAGCATCTGGAGGAAACCCATATAAACATAGGGAGAACATGCAAACTCCACACAGAAACACCAACTGACCCAGCCGAGACTCAAACCAGAGACCTTCTTGTTATGAGACCCCACTGCGCCACCGTGCCGCCTCCTCACAGAAAATTAATCTTGATCTAAATCAGAAGAGTTTTGGACACTGAAACTATTCTTTTACCAATGACAATTAATTATTTTCAGGATATGACAGAAGGAACTGATATCAGTCATTACTCAGTGATTAGAACCTATAAGTGGACCCAATTTAACCTCAGGTGTTGGTTTAGTGCTGTTTGAACGGGTAAAAGAGCTGCAGAGACACCATTATTATAGCATCATTTTTGTGACACTGTAAAGCAATAATTAATATTTTTACATCCCGGTGAGGGCTGGGTATAGGGAAAGATATTAATAAAATACAGTTTAATGGGTAGTTTAATAAATAATATCAATAATTCTCAGTATAACCGCTGTTTTACATGTGATGCTTGGGGTAGGGGTATAAACGTTAATACAATATAAACAATGGATGATTTAATAATAAATAATCCTCAGCAGGGTGAACATTCATTCATTTATTCATTCATTTTATTTTGACGTTACTATGAGGTTTGGGGTAGGGACATATGCTGATAAAATCCAATTTAATGTGTCATTTAATAAATAAAATGGATAATAATCGGTATAATTACTGTTTGAAACTACTGTGATGTATGGGTTTAGTGTTGGGGTAGGGACAGACATTAAAAATACAATTAATGGATAGTTTTTTTAAATGATAATCGATAATACTCGCTCCAGTTGTATTCATAGACTCGTATCCCATTTAGCAACAACCGTTGAACGCTTGTATTCGTTTGTCTCACCGTAAACCCGTATGACTGACGCATCGAGAGCAGCGCTGTGAAAAGTAACGATTATCACGTGACTTTAGTAGTACGTCACTTTAGTCGTTTTACGAGCCTTGATAAAGATCGCACTGCTAATGGACGCTGAATATGAATATTAATAACGGATTATGTGTGTTGTGGAGCGGCAGCAGCAGCAGCAGCTGGACTCGGGCGGCTGTAACTCGTCTCCGCGCCGCTGGGTGTCAGTGCAGCTGCTGGATCCTCCGTGTGCTGCTGTCCGTGATGGCGGAGCACAGCGGCGACCGTCGATCCGCGCACTGACTGTAGAGCCCGACCACCCCGGTATCGATACACCGACCGACTGACATACCGACAGCCGCGGAGCCGGCATGAGCTGAAGCCGAAGAACGGATTGAGATGAACGCCGAACTGAGCCGAGCCGCACCGCTGCTGCTGCTGAGGTGAGACCCGAACCCGGCCGAACTGAGCCGAGCAGAACCGAGGATAGCACGGACATACAATATATGAAATATCAAAACCAGCGCAGATATTAATAACAAGGATAATATTAATAACAACGACAGACGAGTGAGATTTAAACATGACGATTCCTCACGAGACCAGCAGAGCCAGCTGTGTGTGCGCGTGTGTGCGCTCGTTATGGTGATATGTGTGTGTGTGTGTGTGTGTGTGTGTGTGTGTGTGTGTGTGTACAGTACTTGTTATGGTGCCGTTATGATTTTGTATGTTCTCGTAGTAGTAGTGTTGATGTGTGTGTGTGTGTGTGTGTGTGTGTGTGTGTGTGTGTGTGTGTGTGTGTATGTGTACGTGTGTGTGTATGTGCGTGTGTACATGTGTACAAGGGCTTTTGTTGTTGTGAGTGTGTGTGTGTACACATGTGTAACGTTACAGTGGCTGTTGTAGTGTGGTGTGTGAGTGAGAGAGAAAGAGTGTGTGTGTGTGTGTGTACATGTGTAACGTTACATGGTTTGTTGTTGTAGTGTTGTGAGTGTGTGATGTAGTGATGTTGTCTCTGTTTGTGTGTGCGTGCATTTATTATGATTTTTATCTTATGTTTGTTGTCATGCCTTTATTGTGTGTGTGTGTGTGTGTGTGTGTGTGTGTGTGTGTGTGTGTGTGCGCGCATGTGTGTGTGCTTATGCTTCTGTTATGGTGTTATGTGTGTACAGTGCCAGTGTTGTAATGCAAATATGTTGTAGTTGTGTTGTGTGTGTGTGTGTGTGTGTGTGTTGTTTGACTGTATGTGTTTATGTTGTGGTGTTGTGTGTGTACACTGCTTGTTGTCTTACTGTTTTGTTGTTGTGTGTTGTAGTATGATGAGTGTGTGTATGTTTTGCTGTGTGTGTGTGTGTGTGTGTGTGTGTGTGTGTGTGTGTGTGTGTGTTCATAATGACAGTGACCGTGTTTGAGAGCTCTGGGCTTGTATTATGTATTGATTGATTAATATTAGATCTGCTAATTAGCACACTCTGCTAATTCACTGTTTAATTTAATTCACTGTTTTGTTTGCAGTTTAGTGTAACTGGGCATGTTTATTGATATCAGAGACGCTTCTCATTGATCTAACTCCTGATGAGTTTCATTATTTTAAGTTCACAGACGGATATATATGATTTCTTAATCTGGCTTTAGAAAGAAAGATGCTGGAAACAGACTAGTGACGGTCAGACAGCTCTAGCCAACTCTTAGATTGCTGTCATTTTTAATATACAATCTGATTCAAACCTCAGGCCTTCAAAACTTCTTCAAAGGTTCAGGCTGGGCTTTCTCCAGCCAACATCAGACTTTATCATGCAGAAATGCAGTTGAATAGCAGCTGTTATTGAGTGAATGAGTGGGTTTTCTGCTGCAGTCACTGTTCTGAGATCAGCTCTAACACTAGTAGATGGTGTATATTTACATTTAGCAGATACTTTTACCCTGATTATAATGGTGTAATAGACCGTTCATTTTCAGCCAGCTTAAACGCTTCTGGTGAACTGTCATCCCATATAAAATCACCACGTTTAATATCTGACTTCTTCAAACATCAGTGATCTTCACCGTCTGATAGAGATCTGATATAAAGTGAGTCTCAGACTGGATAAGAGGCTCTGCCTTGTCTTTCATATATGGAGATGACGTTTACCGCAGTGTTTTCAGTGGAGTTTTGGCTCTGGCCTGCTGCTCCTGACAGCGGTTGTGCTTACTCAGTCTAACATCTTTTACTCATGAACAACTGAATGCTGAAGTCTATTTAACTGATTGTAATTTAACTTCATTAAACATCAATGCTTTAAAAGAAACCTTAAGAAGTTGAAAATAGTCACATAAAACTTCCACAGGAACTTTATTGATGTCTGAACACTAGCTGTGCATATAGCCCATTGAGGAGGCATTCAGCAAGACCAGGCCATACACACTAGTACAGCTGACTATACAGAGGCACTGCTACTGCTCAGAGAATTCAGTGCTACAGTGAGGGGGTGGGATATATACATCTAGTAATGAATGAGTATACAGCAGATATATATATATGATGTGTATAACATGCACTGTATAACACTAGTATATGGCATATATAACATTAGTAGCATATAACACTAGTGTGTGTTAGGGTTGTAATGGTATGAATTTTTTACGGTATGATAATCGTCTAAAACAATACCACGGTTTGACGGTTTCGCGGTATACGGTATGTTACAAATGTTACAAAATAATAGAACAGTGAAGCAAATTTGACTTTTTCCAAATGATATATTTTCAGTTACTATAAACAACACCACTTACAATGAACAAATAAAAAAATAAGAAAATAATAAATAATGTGTCCAAGTCCAAATAAACATGGTGCAAATCCTCAGTAAAAAAATAGATATAAATATTTACTATACTATAAATAGTTACATAACGAAACTAGATTCAATATGGAACATCCTTAGGTTTTATGTGCCAGCATGGATATGGTTGTCTGTGGATATGGATTTGGATATGGTTGTTTGCAATAACCCTAACCCAGACAAACAGCTGCACCTTCATTTGTGTCTTTTGAAAACAGCAAGAGCAGCAGTTCGTCTTTGCTGTGTCACTGTTTTGTCATGTTTCTGTTCTGCTGTGCATGCAAAAGTACTTAGTATGAGAATTATTTCATGCAAAACTTTTTTTTTTTGCGTTTAATTTAGCCGCGCATAAATGTATGCCTATCATTCTGTGTTGTTCAAAAAGCTCGTTTTTGGTCCACAAACAAAAGCGAAACCTATGCTTATTGGTTGTGATATAGCGAGTTTGAACCAATCTGGGCATGGAGGAGGGACAATGCATCAATGTATCGTGTCTGGTTTGTCCGGAGACACAGTGACGAGCGTTTCTTTGTTAAATCAGCGTTGTCAAATTTTGATGACGTAACCGCACTGATTCCGGAGCCTCCGGAGCCGCGAATGTTATGTGATACAGCACTGGAAAGCTGAGATTCTCTTCTTTATGCCAATCTTTGAATTGTATGAATCGGATCAGCGGTTAAAACCGTTGATATGCAATTGTTCATGGTATGATAATCGTGCACGTTCAAATCGTGGTAGACCGTCATACCGGTGTATTGTTACAACCCTAGTGTGTGTCATATACACTCTATTAGATACACCTGTCCAACCACTCGTTAATACAACTCTCTAATCAGCCAATCACAGGGCAGCAGCTCACTGCATTTCGGCATGTAGACATGGTCAAGAGGATCTGCTGCAGGTCAAAGTGAGCATCAGAATGGGGAAGAAAGGGGATTTAAGAGACTCTGACCGTGGCATGGTTGTTGCTGCCAGACGGGCTGCTCTGAGTATTTCAGAAACTGCTGATCTACTGGGATTTTCACGCACAACCATCTCTAGGCTTTACAGAGAATGCTCCGACAAAGAGGAAATATCCAGTGAGCGGCAGTTCTGTGGGCGCAAATGCCTTGATGATGAGGCCAGAGGTCAGAGGAGAATGGCCAGACTGGTTCCAGCTGATAGAAAGGCAACAGTAACTCAAATAAGCACTCGCTACAACCGAGCTCTGCAGAAGAGCATCTCTGAAGAGATTTTCTTGGCACACTTTAAGTCCATTAGTACCAATTGAGCATCACCGCCACAGCCTACCTGAGTATTGCTGCTGACCATGTCCATCCCTTTATGAGCACAGTGTCTCCATCTTCTGATGGCTACTTCCAGCAGGATAACGCAGCATGTCATAAAGCTCAATCATCTCAGACTGGTTTCTTGAACATGACGATGAGTTCACTGTACTCAAATGGCCTCCACAGTCACCAGAGCTCAATCCAATAGAGCAGCTTTGGGATGTGGTGGAACGGGAGATTGGCATCATGGATGTGCAGCCGACAAATCTGCAGCAACTGTGTGATGCTATCATGACAATATGGAGCAAAATCTCTGAGGAATATTTCCAGCAGCTTGTTGAATCTCTGACACCAAGGATTAAAGCAGATCTGAAGGCAAAAGGGTCCAACCCGATACTAGTCAGGTGTACCTAATAAAGTGGCCGGTGAGTGTATAACACTAGTAGTATGTAACACCAGCATATGGGCTATATAGCGTCTATGGCGTGTATAACAGGAGTAGATGTCCTATATAACCTCATTAGTATCCAGCAGCAGTAGTATACTGTACACGCAGCTGCAGATGAGGGAAACTCTGCTGTTGAGCGTTTGAGGAAGTGAATGTTGAAAGTGCTTAGAAAGAGCTAAATATGCAGCTCTGACAGGAAGTGCATCCTCAGTTAAAGATGTGCTGAAACAGGAAGTGGACTTTTCTATTGGACACCTGAGGTTGTGTTTCAGCCACCGAAACGAACGATCTGATATTAGCTGATATTTCCTCTGGGTGCTCCGGTTTCCCCCACATAGTGTATGAGTGTGTGTGAATGAGTGTGTATGGGTGTTTCCCAATACTGGGTTGCTGCTGGAAAGGCATTTGCTGTGTAAAACATATGCTGGAATAGTTAGCAGTTCATTCCACTGTGGCGGTCAATATAGGGACTGAGCAGAAGAAAGAATGAGTTGATGAATAAAGTCATACCAAACATGTCATCTTCACATTTAATGTGTCATAACTGAGGGTGAACGACACTTAATAGCAGCTGTCATAAGCATGCATCCAATCTCATATGTCCTATCATGATTATGAAGCTCTCATGACAGTCTTATGAACACCTCTTCAAGTAAAGCATCATCATTATTCTCATTGTGATGATGATGATGATGTCACTGCTGGTCACATGACTTCTGATATTGTTTCCCAATCATTACTGAATCTCGTGACACTGAGTGACCTCCAGCAAACTGCAGAATCTGCTTACTTCACTACTTCTGGAAAACAGAAGAGCTTTAACACGTGCATTTATTCATAAAAACATCTCAGCCTTCAGAAAACTGAATTAAATATCAGGTTTTAATATATATATATTAATTATCAGCATCGCTGCTCATTATATTCTCTACTAATTCATTCATTCATTTCATTATGCTGTCTGCTTTAACAGAAATAATCACAACAACTAAAATTAGAGTACAAAATGCAGGAGAGCACATCATTTTCATCATTATAATCATTCTGTGCTGTTTTAATGATGGAAAGGTCGAATCAAAGCCTGGACAACGACAATAAATGATCATTTAACCAGATTAAACATTATTATTTCACACATATTCTGCTGGTTTATCATCATCATTTTCTTTTCGGCTTAGTCCCTTTATTAATCCAGGGTCGCTACTGTGGAATGAACCGCCAACTTATCCAGCATGTTGTACTCAGCAGATGCCCTTCCAGCTGCAACCTATTACTGGGAAACACCCACACATTCTCATTTACAATCATACACTATGGACAATTTAGCCTACTCAATTCCCCTATAGTGCATGTGTTTGGACTGTGGGGGAAACCCACACCAACACGAGGAGAACATGCAAACTCCACACAGAAACACCAACTGACCAAGGTGAGGCTCGAACCAGTGACCTTCTTGCTGTGAGGCGAGAGCGCTACCCACTGCGCCACCGCGTCATTTTATTTTAGTGAAATAATTAAATTGTTTAGAATTGAAACGTTTTGTGTGTGTGTGTGTGTGTGTGTGTGAGAGAGTGTGTTTGAGAATGTGTTGAAATGTGAAGACAGAACAGGACTCTGCATGTTTTACTGTGATCTACTGTAAACGGATCAATCCAGTCTTGTGTGCGCACGTTTATATGTGTCTGTCTGTCCTGAGCTCCTGGGTTTTGTGGCATATTACTGTGTGTATATATGTTTGTGTGTGTATTTATGAGTGTGTGTATAATGTGTGCGTGTGTGAATGCGTGTCTGTCTCTGAGTGTCTCCGCAGGACAGAATAAACAGCAGTAGTGTGTGTGTGTGTGTGTGTGTGTGTGTGTGTGTGTGTGTGTGTGTGTGTGTGTGAAATGTGAACGCCTCATTGTAAATAACACTGGTATTGAGGACAGCAGCACTGCTGCATGTGGAGTATCCTGCATGTGGAGTATCCTGCATGTGGAGTATCCTGCATGTGGAGTATCCTGCATGTGCGGATAAAAAAATAAATAAATAAAATAAAATGATTCAATTAAAGCGTTTATAAATAATTTCAATGAAAGTTTCAGGATGTCTCGGCTGGGTCAGTGTGTGTTTCTGTGTGGAGTTTGCATGCTGGCGTGGGTTTCCTCTGGGTGCTCTGGTCTTAGTCCAAACACATGCGCTATAGGGGAACTGATCAACTAAATTGGCCGTAGTGTATGTGTGTGTGTGTGTGTGTGTGTGTTTGTGAATGAGTGTGTATGGGTGTTTCTCAGTACTGGGTTGCAGATGGAAGGGCATCTGCCTTGTAAAACATATGCTGGAATAGTTAGTGGTTCATTGCGCTGTGGTGAGCCCTGATAACTAAAGGACAAAGCTGAAGGTAAGTGAATGAATGAGTTTTTTGTTCAGCTGCTGACAATATTTGAGCTCCAAAAACTGCATTATTAAAAGTGTAAGAGCTCCATTTGTTGAGCTTTACAGCTGACTTTCTCAGTATTTAGATCAGGTTTTCAGATTTCACATTTTGTTGACCCAGCAGTTGGGTTTGTCCATATTTGATCCCACATTGCTTTACAAAACCCACATTTTTTACCCTGACAGATTTTTCTTTTATGACAAAAACATTCTTAGAATATTAAGCAAAGATCCTGCTGTGTTAACCCAACATTCGGCTAAATATGGACAAACCCAATCATTGGGTCAATGTTTGCAGTGAAATTTAAATGAATATTTTATTGTTTAACCCAATGTTGGGTTACTCCAACCCAGTATTAGTTTACTAGTCATCAATAATGAAATGATTATAATTCAGTAGATGTCCTTCTGTAAATGTATTGTCCATTAGTGATGTGCATTTCTGACAACTTCATTAGTTCAGCTATAAAGCTGATTTTCTCAACATTTAGATTTGTGAATCCTGGAACAGCTGTATATTCAATTCAGTTCAATTCAAGTTTTTCTATAGCGCTTTTCACTATAATTATATTCCAAAACTGTTCATTCAGAAGGTGCACATTATTATTACATAACAACCTATCCAATCTCGATACCATGATTCTGAGTATTGACTGATACAGATCTGATCCAGATACTGTGCTGTTTATTTTTAATTAACATAATACAGTATCTCTAGTTCTGGTGCTAAACTCTAATAATATCTCTACTTTAGTAAAATAACACACATATAGTCCTGCTGTAAATGACAGACGACACAATCTAACTGAACATGATGCTCGCTGTAATCTACGGGCTGCAGTATTTGAGCATTCATCATGACACTGATCTGATCTGTTGAGCTCCAGCTGATGTTTCCTTTTTAATATGAAGGTTTTCTTTGTAATCTGTAATAGGCTACACTAATCAATGATCAAATAACCTTCAGCAAAGCCTGATATTCTCCTGCAGGTCTAGACTAACCCGTCTGAGGCCAGTTGTACTGAATAAACATTCCCTCAGCTAAACTGGCCGCCAGTGAGATGGAGAAGCTGAAAGTGTCTGAACTCTGATCTTATGTCTGAAATATTATCTTTCTGAAATCAATTTGGTTTGGTGTAATTTGTTGGTTATTTTAATGTATTTTGTTGGTCAGTTATCCACAAAATAAACAAGAATATTTCAGGTGAAACGAGGTCCACTTACAGGCCTGTGCTTCAGTGCACAAACTGACAGACAGGTCTGTTCAATGAAGTATTGATATATAAAATAAGAGTGGAATATTGAGTGTCAGAGGAGCCGATATTAGGCTAAATCATTTCTGTTAATGACAGTCCATATGCACCGGCCCGTCAGCTTCACTTTTATTAATTTAATCACCTACTGTAACCACAATGAGCCAGACTTTACAAACTATTCACAGCACTTAAAGTAGAATAAACTCAGTCAGAAGGACGAGAGAACAGAAACTCATTGTGAGAATAATCTTATGGAGCAATGAAGCGCTTGATGCATCACTGAGAGCGCGCAGCCCTTAGGTTTCTGAAATGAGTGCGATGAGGATCTGTCCAGTGTATTATTGAGCCTTTTGTCATTTACAGTTTCAGGTTGTGTGTGTGTGAAGAGCAGGTAATGACCCTTTCTACTAGGGGTGTCAAAAATAATCGTTTTTTCGGTGCACTGCGATGCAGACGTGGACAATTCGGTATCGGTTCAGTAATAATCATAACCGGTTATTACTGACGTCATTTACCTCATATGCGCTCTGTCGTGAGGGAGGCGATCGCGAGTATTTACAGCGCTTTAACTAGGCTACTTAAAACTGTACACAATTTCACTGTGTGTGTTTGCTGGATCAGTCTTTCACTGACATATACAACAATAGCCCTATTTCATTAAGATCCAGAGAATGAAAGTTGCCTACTCCATTTCTCTCTCTTTCTCTCTTTCTCTCTCTCTCTCTCTCTCTCGCGTGCGTGCTCTGTCTCTGTCTCTCTCTTTCTCTTTCTCACAAGTGGGCCCATTTGACCTGCTGGCGTGTCTTTTCTTCTCTTCTCGGCTTACTTTTGCATCCAGAAACGAGTGCGTGTCTGCAGAGTTTTCTCCACCGTGTCTATCATAGATCAGCTGTGAGATCGCCGCTGCCGCCTGGCGCTTATCAGCATCACTCATCTGTGAAGAACGCTGCGCGCAAGAGCCAATCACAACCGGTTTTTTTTGAGGGTGTGACCAATCAAAGAGTTGTGAGAGAACTAGACAAGGATCAGAAAGCGAGCTGGAAATTTATATTTGTTTATATTATTTGCTAAATGCTCGTTTTGTTTAAAGTTACAGTTTATATTTCTGACTGTTTGTATTAAATGACAAAATTGTATTACAAATAGTATATAAATATAAATATATTCATACATTTTAAAACAAGAAATGCTGCTGTTAGGAAAAATAAAACTGTGTATGGAAAGCACCGTCAATGCACCGTGATGCACCGAAATATCCAAGTGAACCGAATCGATGGCATGATAATCGTAACCGAACCGAACCGTGAGACTAGTGTAGGTTCACACCTCTACTCTCTACTGCAGTGTTGTGAACGCTGATCTAACAGACACATGATGGAGAAACAGCAGTGATCTCCTGCTGCAGGACACAATGAAGACATTTCATGCAGAACTCAATTCATTTCTCCACTGATTACTTTACTAACAGGAACAGACAGTGGTGGAGAGTTTTCATGTTGTGATGAACGCGACGCGCAGTTTGAGTTGTGAATGAATGGAGAATGATTAACTCTGAACTGATCATGAGTTTAAGCACATGAGTATTGATCTGTGCGTCACATTACACTGTAGAACAGCTTCAGAACATGCGGGATACACGGCTTTACAGAGCCTTATAATAGGACACCTTCATGGCTTTTGTTGGCTTATAATTACACAGAATATAGCGCATGCACAAGATCAGATTTGGACCAATCAGCTGTGATTGGCTGATACCTGATCCAGCAAACATGCGGTGTTGAACCGACATCCAGAACAAGTGTCAGGATCAGTGCATCCCTAAAACAAAGATATCTTTTTCACTTTTATTAAATGTTTACAATGCAACTCCAATTATTCTTATGATTTCAGACACAGCCGGTGTGTTCACAGCTGAAAAAACGTTTAGTTTCATACCCAGACATTTAAGAAGAATATAGTGTAGAGCAGTGAGCAGCACACTACTGTAAACCGTGATGTTTATAGCCGAGTATCACACCTCATACCAGCCCATGCCTACTGTACCTGCACACGTATAATACTGTAGAGCTTCATACTGAACACATCGACTAAACGAGAGATCAGTGAGGGGTGAACGCAGAGCACTGCATACACACCTTTACAACTGTGTGTGTGTGTGTGTGTGTGATAAGAAAAATGAGCTCATTCAGGATTTTTAGTGATTTTAAATACACAGTGTGTGTGTGTGTGTGTGTGTGTTTGTGTTTGTGTGTGTGTTATGTGAGTGTGTTATGTGAGTGTTTTCTGCCGGAAGTGTGTGTGTGAACACATGTCAGTTTTGCAGGAAGTGAAATGAAAGCAACTCTGGTTTCCTCTGAGAGTTTCCTGCACGTGTGTGTGTGTGTGTGTGTGATCTGCTCTGGGTTCACTCATGATCTGTCCTGATGTTTTCTCTGATTCTGCTTCTCAGCGGTGAGTTCAACACTTTACTTTCCAGCTCGGGATGTCCGGTGCTGAGACGGTCGCCATGACGACCTCTGTAGATGTGTGTGTGCGCTGGAGGTGACAGATACTGTCATCACCTGTGTGCTGCGCTGTAACCTCTGACCCCATACACATCCAGAGAGAGTGTGTGTGTGTGTATGCATGTTGGTATGTGTGTATTGTATTATAATGTGTGTGTATGTTTAAGTATGTGTGTATTGTATATGTGTGCATGTGGTGTGTGTGTGTATGTTTGTGTACTGTAGTGTGTTTCTTTGTAGTAAGTGTGTGTGTCTGTGCATGTATGTGTGTGCATATTGTGTGTGTGTGTGTACTACACATGTTTGTGTGTGTGTGTACAAGTAGTGTGTGTGTGTGCCATTATAGGTAGATTTGACAGATCAAATGTTAGCAGGTGTGTGTGTGTGTGTGTGTGTGTGTGTGTGTGTGTGTGTGTGTGAAAGAGAGACCTGCAAGGAACACAAAATCACATACTTCCTGTTTACAGTGATGTCAGAGTGTGCTGATGGCTGTGTGTGTGTGTGTGTGTGTGTGTGTGTGTGTGTGTGTGTGTGTGTGTGTGTGTGTGTGTGTGTGTGTGTGTTATATAATCAGGTGGTTTCTCACTGATGACCCTGAGCTGATCATCAGACTATACTCTCAGTAATGGAGCAGACAGTAGATCAGTCAGTCAGAGGATGAGCAGGAGATCTTCATATTTCAGTCTGTTATTTGCTAAAGATGTTTATGACTGATTAAACTGTGACACATGCGAGCTCTGTGTTAATGTGTGTGTGTGTGTGTGTGTGTGTGTGCAGCGTGGTCTAGAGCGGCGTGATGACGGAGGAGCGATGTCCTCAGCTGGTGGATTATTTCGTGGTGGCGGGTCTGACGGGCGCCTCTGCTCCGCTGGATGAGGAGGGGCAGCAGCGGGGCGTCCGGGCCGTCCTGCCCGTCACTGACCTGGCCGTGATCGCCCGCGGGCTGGGGGAGGACGTGCCCGAGGGATTCACCTGCATCGAGAAAACACCAGGAGGACATCCGGCCGAGCTGAGCGCCGGACTGCTCAATAACACACACATGTTCCTCTGCTACAGGAGAGGACACGACAAACCGGCCATCGTGGAGCTCGGGTCAGAACACACGACATTATCACATTAAAGAGCCGCTATCATGCATTATAGAGGTCATACTGTGGTTTTGGGGGTCTCCAGCAACAGGCTGAGGTCTAAACACTGTCATGGTCTTATAATCTGCATTTATTTTCTCCTCATTATCTCAGCGACTCCCGTATGATTCATTCAGTGATTCATTTGTTCCCAAACCCCTCCTTAGCATGAAGCTAATCTGCGCTGATTGGTCTGATGACCCCGTCTGTTGTGATTGGTCGACAGTGTTTAGTGCAAGACTAAGTGAAATGCCCACCGCAGCTTACCAACAGTATTGAAGTATTCAGAGTGTGTGTGTGTGTGTGTGTGTGTGTGTGTGTGTGTGTGTGAGCATACCTGCCAACTCTCCTGTTTTTCCCGGTAGTTTCCTGTATTTCAGACCCATAATAAACCTCACCCGCTGACTCTTCACAGCTTCATGTTGGGGTAGAGGAAACAGCACTCACCTTCCCCTCACACTTCCCGTAATATCCAGCAGAGCACAGCGTCTTCATGACTTGATTCAGCCGGCGTCTGCTACAGTGTTTGTGGGCGGGGCCGCTGGTTTCAACTTCCCCAGGTTTGCATGCGCAACAATTGGGCGGGGCTTAAGTTTCATATCGATGTCACGGCTAAAGACTCGTAATCAAGACGATTCATTTGAAGCACTTCGAGTCGACTCATTTATTGATGAATCAATAGTTTTAAACATGGTGCACTTTCAGATTTAAGCCTCAGCCGGATACTTCACTTCACTCAGAGCTGTGTTACACACCAAGGTAATAATAGGTTTGGATTTTGCATTAGTTTTAGTTTTTATTTCAGTTAACGACAATTATTTAACATTTTAGATTTCATGTTTTCATTCGTTTTCGCTGACTATAATAACCTTGTGGCGAGGCAGTGGTGCAGTATGTAGCGCTGTCGCCTCACAGCAAGAAGGTTGCTGGTTCGAACCTCACTTGGTGTTTCTGCATGGAGTTTGCATTTTCTCCCTGCCTTCACGTGTGTTTCCTCAGGGTGCTCCGGTTTCCCCCACAGTCCAAACACATGCGCTACAGGTGAATTGGGTAGGCTAAATTGTCTGTAGTGTATGAGTGTGTGTGTGAATGTGTGTGTGGATGTTTCCCAGAGATGGGTTGCAGCTGGAAGGGCATCTGCTGCGTAAAAACTTGCTGGATAAGTTGGCGGTTCACTTCGTTGTGGCGACCCCGGATTAATAAAGGGACTAAGCCAACAAGAGAATGAATGAATGATAACCTTGTTACACCTTACATGAAGCTCATTCATAAACGCCCATAATAGAGGCTCTTTACAATGTTTCTGTCGCTCTGATGCACCGATGTGTGTGTGTGTGTGTGTGTGTGTGTGTTCTGTGTGCGCTCCAGGGTTCTGTATGAGGGTAAGGACTCGGTGCGCCCTGGATGGCAGGTGATTGAGACGACGCCGTACAGCCGCTCCGCCAGCCTGAGCTCCAGCGGCCCCACGACCCACAGAACCTTCCTGATGTTCCGCAGAGCTCCAGACTCACAGGCGCTCAACACACTCGGGGTCACTGAGATCTCTCTGCTGATGCCCAGCAAGGGCGAGACGGCACCACACACCTACTGCCGAGTGGACAAGAACATCAACACGGGCATGGTGAGATTCACTGACTCACTGATTCACTGATTCACTCTGACAAATGACTCACATGCTTCTCTCAACACGGACATAGTAATGATTCACTGATTCACTGATTTACTCAGACAAATGACTCACATGCTTCTCTCAACACGGACATGGTGATGATTCACTGATTCACTGATTCACTGAGTCATTCAGACATCACAGTGTTCTCATATAACAGATGCAGCATTGTGGAACAGAATCGACAGTGAAATGATCATCTGCTTTTGATGAGTGTGTGTGTGTGTGTCTCAGTGTGTGTATTTGTTGACTCATGCAGTTTATAATACTCCAGAAACACCGTCAGTTCTGCACTTCCTCTTCTGGACTATTTGCATCTTCATTTACTCTCAGTTTCCCTTCTTTTGGTTTTGATGGTTTTCTCTCTCTCTGTGTGTGTGTGTGTGTGTGGGTGCGTGTGTGTGTGTGTGTGTGTGTGTGTGTGTGTGTGTATGCCTGCCTGTGTTTATTTTGTGTGTGTGTCTGTTTTGTCTCTATGCGTGTTTAGTGGGGACCGGCGCTGTATCTCTGCTACAAGCGTTCAGCGGCTAAAGCAAATGCTCTGGTGTATGAAGCAGGTGAGTTTCTCTCTCTCTCTCACACACACACACACACACACACACATCACAAATAGAGAGGCACACAATCTCATTCTCATGCATACACACACTTATTTGTCTAGTGTGCACACCTTTTGTATCTTTGTGTGTGTGTGTGTGTGTGTGTGTGTGTGTGTGTGTGTGTGTGTGTGTGTGTGTGTGTGTGTGTGTGTGTGCGTATGTGTGTGCGTGTGTGTGTGTGTGTGTGCAGGTCTGATCAGCAGGTATCCTGAGCAGGATCTGGAGTCGTTTGCTCTGCCGGACTCAGTGCCGGTGTTCTGTCTGCCGATGGGGGTGACGGTGGAGAGCTGGCCGCTCAACACCAAATACCAGCTGCCCGTCTTCTCCACCTTTGTGCTGACCAGCGCCTGCGGAGACAAGGTGTGTGTGTGTGTGTGTGTGTGTGTGTGTGTGTGTGTGTGTTTATAGGCTCAGTTGTCCTCTCTAATACTCATAAATCACTAGTGGTTTTGTTGATTTTCTTATTGGAGAATATCACAGATAATTATCAAATACAGAAATGCAATTCAGAGAAACAGCAACACCAAATAAACCCACAGCATCAGACACATTTACATTCATATTCAATTTCCTTCAGCTTATCCCCTTATTTATCAGAGACTACCACAGCGGAATCAACCGCCAACTATTCCAGCATATGTTTTACACAGTGGATGCCCTTCCAGCTGTAACCTAGTACTGGGAAACACCCATACACACTCATTCACACTTATTCACACACACTCATACACTACGGCCAGTGTAGTTGATCAGTTCCCCTATAGTTTTAAATAATAAATGTAAATGACGTGAGTTAGTAAAACGCTTAATAAACAAGAGTGTGGGGTGAATTGGCTGTTGTGTGTGTGTGTGTGTGTGTGTGTGTGTGTGTGTGTGTGTGTGTGTGTGTGTGTGTGTGTGTGTGTGTGTGTGTGTGTGTGTGTGTGTGTGTGTGTGTGTGTGTGTGTGCGCATGCGTTTGTGTGTGTGTGTGTGTGCGTAAATGAGTGTGTATAGGTGTTTCCCAGTAAGGGCAATCGCTGTGTAAAACATGCTGCAATAGTTGGCAGTTCATTCCGCCAAGGGAAAATCAATGAATGAATAATAAATGCATGAATACAGTTTCACAATATGCTCTGTTGGACATCTAGTGAGTCTGACAGGTCCGAATTAGATCATCAAAAAGCAAAACAATGCATTTCTCACTTTGCTTTGTCTCGTTTCTAGTCCAAATATCTAAAAAAATCTTAGATCAAGCAAAAATATTGCTTTGTTTTCACCTTTATCTTCCAATGGCGCATGTACAATATTTTATTTTGGCTTTGAAATGTTGATATTTTATACTAGAAACAAGACAGAAATTCTAAGTAAGAAAGTGTTTTTGTTTTTTTGTATAAATCAATAAATAATTAAATGAAATTACTCTGTTACACCTCCAGGCATCATAGTGTCTTGTTCCCAAATGTTTTACTCTCCTGAAATGCTCACAGTCAGATTATTTAAAGGGTCATGACTCCGCCCACTTTCGGTTCAGGTCCACCTCAGAACGTTTTCAAAAGATGCATCATAATGGGCGGAGCTCCGCGAGCAAAGGGCAGCGGTGGGCGTGGCCAGCAGAGCAGGGGAGAAGGAGGGAAGCGAGCAACTGTAGTCAGTCGACTCACAAAATGAGACACAAACCATGCGGAGACCCATGAGTTTATAGTTTATAAAGTTAAAATGCAAAGAAATAAACTTATATAAAAAATATAGTGTTAATTTTGTGTTGGTGTTGAACACGAAATAAACACTATAAATGAGGACTTCTCGCTCAATGCCCGGGTCTGAATGCAGACTCAGTGCAGCAGGTCTCTTGCCCTGTCTAGTTTAACCATTAGCCCTGCTGGTCATCTGGAGGGTTTAGATGAACACTGCAGCACGGCGATGTGTCTAACTGTGAACGAACTCCTGATAAAGGACAGCGTCCGCCATTCTCCAATCCTCGTACTGCTCTCCTGACAAAAACGCCTACAGCACACACACACAGCTTTGCTGTATCGGCCCTGACAGCATCACAGGGAAAAACAAGCAACAAACCCGGTGGATCATGGAAACAAACACATGCGAGCCTTCATGAACAGCTAAATACTGTGGGTCCGTTGATGTGGTTTCACCCAGTCGTCTAGGTAGGATCTCACAGCTTGGCACTGGCAGGTCTGCTTTGCCTTCGGAAAGTACGTGCTCTCATCAATAATTCAGAAGCCGGCTCTTCTCATAGGATAAGAAAACTCAATGGGTTTGAATAATAATGAGAAACTGACGTGTCATTTTTGCACTTGCAGTTCTGCGAAACGTCGCCGATTTTGATCCGCCCTAAAAATCATTTTAAACCCGGAAGCTGAAATCAGCAGACCAAAGCTCAAGATGATCCAGTTCTCCCCACAATTACAGCTGACAGCTGCTAACAGTGTCCTAACTGATGCTCAACACACACACACACACACGCACGCACGCACATACACACACACACGCACACACACACACACACGCACACACACACACACATCTGCTAACATCTCAAAAAAAGTTCTCGAGGATTTCGTGGACTTTTAAATGTGCAGTACGTTTGACGCACAGTGGTTGAGCTAGGTATTGCACTTCTGATGCACAACATTTGGTTTCTATGTCGGCGCAATAGGCTAGTGGTTATCGCGCTGACATATGGTGCAATAGCACGTCAGGGCATCGCGAGTTCGAATCCCGGCTTGATGACATTTCCCTAACCTACCCCCTCTCTCTCTCTCCCACTTCACTTCCTGTCTCAATACTGTCCTATCTAATAAAGGCAGAAAGGCCAAAAAAAATAATTAATAAAATAAAAAATATTTGGTTTCTATTTCTCACAGCTGAACAGCAGAACACTGACCATGCTCAGCTCAGCTACAGCTCATGTGCTTTACTCAGTGTTCAATGCTGATAATGTGAGTCTGACAGGACGTGTGTGTGTGTGTGTGTGTGTGTGTGTGTGTGTGTGTGTTCTCCAGGTGTATGGAGCTGCCATCCAGTTCTACGAGGCGTACCCGCGTGAGTGTGTGTCGGAGCGTCAGTGTGTGCGTCTGGGTCTGCTGAGCGTGGTGGACCGCCGTCCGATCACCAACCGCAGCCTGCAGGTCAAGAAGAGCATCTGCGTCCTCTCACACTGGCCCTTCTTCAGCGTCTTCCAGAAGTTCCTCACGTTCATCTACAGATACTCCATCTCTGGGCCACACGTGCTGCCGCTGGAGAAGTCAGTGCACACACACACACACACACACACACACACACACACACACACACTTACACTCCCTGACAATAGTCTTGTGGTGGAGTCAGAGATGTATGGATGCAGTCCTCCAAGCTCATGATGGAGTCAGACACAATCTTCATTCTGTCTCCACTGCAGCAGGACTTTATATTCTATACTGGACATTATTTCTGTTCAGTGATGAGACTTTAGTCTGAGCAGAGTCAGAGCGCACTGTCCTCATCAAATCAGTCAACATCAAGACATGATCAGATTTATTGAGCTCAAATCAGCAAAATCTAGAGGCCTTCACCTTTCATAGAGACACTTCTGACACCAGATCAGCTACTAGAAGAGCAGATATTATCTGTGTTCCTACAACTGGGAGAGGCAGCAAGACTAGTGTCAGGTAGTGTAAATACAGAGTAATCCAGCACTGCTCCTGACTGAGCAGATCACAGTTGGTGTAGAGTTAGGTTTGTGTTTCATTTGAAAAACAATTCATTTATTCATTCAAAGATGCATTTAAATGGATTCAAAGTTTCACTGAAGACATTTAAAAAACATCTTACAGAGTGATTCTTTACGTCAGTAGGCACTGATTACTGTGCGTTCACACCGAAAGCGACGAGTTTATCAAGACCACCCTGTCGACATCTCGGTCTGCCTTCAGCTCCGGCAGTAAGAGCGTTAAAATTCGCCTCATGGATCTCGTCTTTAAAGGGGCCGTTGCTGCATATCAGTTACATTCTCGCATAAACTTGTTTTCTTGAGTGAAAATGCTGCGCACTTCTCATCAGAGTCATTGGATGATCAAGTTGTGTGTGCTGTGGCTTTGCTCCAGCAATGTGTCCATGTGTCTGAAATATCCTGAAGCAGCAGTACTGTCTTGAATTGTCACATGAGAAAAAAATAAAATAAAATATATAAATATATATATATATATGTATGTATGTATAAGCTTAATGCACATCAGTACCTCTCCAGTAGCTCTTTTAATGTACAGGATGTCACTGTAAGAAAACATCGTAAATAATTGGAAATCTGGCGAGCGCTATAATCAAACCCTTGGGAACAGCTGTGGTCAGAACTAAAGTGCACAGGTCTGTGTTCTCTGGACTCCTCTCATATTCTCCTTCTACATTCTGATTGGTTGCCGCCGAACAGCATCATAGCTCATTACCATAAAGTTGACTTGATCTCAGCTCTCCTCAACGCCCACACTGGCGAACACACACCGCGCGCTGCTCCTCGCCGCCGGCTCCCATTGAAGATGAACGACTTCCGGCTGATGACGCTCTCGGTGTGAACGCACGGTTCCTGATGAGGAGTGTGTGTGTGTGTTGCGCAGTGTTAGTTTTTAATTGTGTTGCACTTTACTGCCTTTTCTATTTGGATATTGTTTCTAATCAATGTCTTTGTTTTGCTATGTTGAATGCGTGTGTGTGTGTGTGTTGTGTGGATGTATGTGTATTTGTGTGCACGTGTTTATGCATGCATGTGTGTGTGTGTGTGTGTGTGTGTGTGTGCGCGCATGCATGTGTTTTGTGTGCGTGCATATGTGTGTGGGCATGCATTTTCATGTGTAAATGTTGTATGCATGTGTGTGTGTGTGTATGTTTTGTTTTTGTGCATGTGTGTTTTGTGTGCATGCATTTATGGTTTTGTGTGTGTGTGTGTGTGTGTGTGTGTTTGCAGGCACATCTCGAGCTTCATGCACAATGTCCCGTTCCCCTCGGCTCAGCGTCCTCGTATCCTGGTGCAGGTGAGCAGAAACTCAAGCTGTTGCTGTTGTTGCTGCTGTTGTTGTTGTTGTTGTTGTTGTTGTGTCTCTGCTTGTCATTAACCCCTGACATTCCCTACAGGCGCAGCCGCAGTGCTTCAGTAAACACACACACACACGTGCGTAACGGAGGCTACGTCCTCCTCACCCACCGGCTGTAGATCAGACCTCAATCACAGACTGTAGAGTGTACACACACACACACACACACACACACACACACACGCACACACACACACACACTGATCTCTGCTCTAATCATTACTGATTGATCATTGGTTAATCTGGTGCTGGGAGGGAATCAGCATGAGGTGGCAGCACAAATCAGGGGGAAATGAACAAATCAAGGGGTGTGTTTATAGAAGCGTGTGTGTGTGTGTGTGTGTGTGTGTGTGTGTGTGTGTTAATGTGTTGTGTCTCTCCTCAGCTCTCTCCATATGATAACCTGCTGCTCTGTCAGCCCGTGTCCTCTCCGCTGCCGCTCAGGTGAGACACTCTCTCGTTGGATGCTGCATTGTGTTCTGATTGGGTAGTGTGTTGTGTTCTGTGTTCTGATTGGGTAGTGTGTTGTGTTCTGTGTTCTGATTGGGTAGGGTGTTGTGTTCTGATTGGATAGGGTGTTGGGTTCTGTGTTCTGATTGGCTGATGTTTGTTGTATGTGTTCTGATTGGATAGGGTGTTGTGTTCTGATTGGCTGATGTTTGTTGTATGTGTTCTGACTGGCTGGTGTGTTGTGTTATGAGGTATTTTATAACAGATGTTGTACTGGACACAGACTACACTCACTCCTGGACATTTACTCTGAGGAGAAGTTACTCCAATATATCAATATTGCGATAGCTTGTCAAACATGTGCTGTTGCGGAGCCCTGTTAATGTTATCAGACTGCCATTACTGTCTGGAGAGACTTTAAAGTTATTATTTTCAAATATGAAATCTTTTAGTATACATTATTATTAATATTATTGGTATTATCTATAGTTGTTGACGTCTTCTTATTGTTAGAAACCTTTTATTATAGAGTATAAGATGTTTGTAAATGTCGTCTGATTGGCTGAAATGTTTTGATTGGCTGGAATGTTGTGTTCTGTGATCTGATTGGCTTGTGCGTTGTGTTCTGGGTTCTGATTGGTTTATGTTTTTGTTTGACTAGTGTGTTCTCTTCTGTCTTCTGATTGGCTGGTGTGCTGTGTTCTGCGTTCTGATTGGCTGTTGTGTGTGTTTCGCCCTCAGTGGTGCCAGTTTTGTGAAGCTGCTGCAGAATCTGGGTCCGGAGAACACGTGTTCACTGCTGCTGGCCGTCCTGACCGAACACAAGCTGCTGCTGCACTCGCTGCGGCCCGACGTGCTGACGTCTGTGAGTGAAGCACTGCTGTCGGTGAGTCCCCAGCTCAGCTCAGCTCACACACACAGATCAGATTAGACACTAAACTGGAAGATCTCACGAAACACCTGTGAATAAAGCAGCGTTTCCATCTGATGAGGAACAGAAGAGCATCAGCTCCTCACCTGCACAGATCTCACTGAGAGAAGCTGCTTAATCACTGAGGAGGTTTCTTAATCAGCAGATGCTCTAGATAAACAGCGTTCAGTGATTGACTGACAGATTCTGCGCTTGCCGTCTGAAACGTTAGCTTACATCATGCTCACTATCCTATTTAAATGCCAAAAACCTGCTTGACAGATATCCAAAACAGACTCGACTTAGACTTGAGTTAAATGACTTGAAAAAAACATTATTATATGTTATATATTAAGCATTTAAAAACAAAATAAAACCAAAAGTTACGCATGCGCAGTATCAACAGCTCATCGATTCTCAGATCGCTCTGAAAGAGTCAGTTGAATTTGCTGGACTGGATCATTCGGTTCATTAAGAAGAACCGCTTTAAATGATTAATTAGATTCATTTAAACGATTCATTTAAATGATTCATTTAAACGATTCATTTGAACGATTCATTTGCTATTCGACCATCCAAAAATGGAAGGCGCTCCACCAAAGATAGTCTATTTTACGGGTTTAAAGATTACAAACAAGACAGCTAATTAAAGTTTATACCATTTATTCTGACTCAGTGCTTGACCTGTCAGCGGTGCTCATGGCTCCTGAATAGGTCAGAGAAAGTGGAAGTCTCTTTTAACAGTTTTATTTTAAACTTTAACCCATTGACAGTAAGCAGTGTATAACATTGTCAAAATAAACAAAGTTATTGTAAAAATTGAATATGTTTTGTTTGTTGCATATAGGTATATATAACTGTGTGATGTGGGTAAATGGTGTTTCAATCCGGCTACCACCGCAAGTATATTTCAAACCTGTAATAAGCACTGATAGTGTTGTATTTGTATGCTAATGTTTAACGTTCTTGACATGTTAGGGGTTAAGTATAATATTAAAAAAAGAGTGAAGTAAAACAGTCTGTTAAATGCTATATTCCAGTTTTTTTACTCACACTTTTTAAAAACAATTTATCGGGGAAAAAATTAAGAAGTTAAACAAGAAACCATTTCAGACCACACATCTCAAAACCTGTCTGTAGTGCATGTGTGAAATGAGCTGCTTATATTATCTGCAATATAGAGGCCTTTAGAGTTTACTCTTAGCGATGCATATATTACTAATCAAAACATTTTTATTGGAGTTATTGAAATGTACAAAATGTCTTCGAGGACGATGATCTTTACTTTTAATATAATCAGGTTTTTTGTAATAAAAGAAAAAATGATCATTTTGATTCAATAATTTTTTCCCCATAAAAATGTACCTGTGCACTTTAAGATTTGTTTTGTGATTTAGGCTCTCGTTTAATTAATAGTATATTTTAATGGCTTTGAAGTAAGCACACACATCCCCCTGAGCAGAAAGCCATCTGATTCTGATATATACATATAAATAGATATAATTAGACTGACTTGAAAGTGACTTGCTAGACCAAGCTATGTCTTGACTCGACGTGACTTGAAATAAGCAGTGACTTGACTCTGAAAAAGTTGAATTGACTTGCTTGAGACTTAAAGGTTCTGACTTGAGACTTGCTTGTGACGTGCTCATGTGTGACTTACTCCCACCTCTGATATTTACTTACTGAGCAGCGATTTTTTTGTGTGATTTACTAAACTAGTAGTGTTTTGAAATTAATGAAGGCATACTAATCCTGATAACCGTGATTATTCCTCAGACTATAAGCATACAGACAAAATCTATAATAATAATAATAGTGGTGAGGCAGTGGCGCAGTAGGTAGTGCTGTCGCCTCACAGCAAGAAGGTCGCTGGTTTGAACCTCAGTTGGTGTTTCTGTGTGGAGTTTGCATGTTCTCCCTGCGTTCGCATGGGTTTCCTCCGGGTGCTCCGGTTTCCCCCACAGTCCAAACACATGCGGTACAGGTGAATTGGGTAGGCTAAATTGTCTGTAGTGTATGAGTGTGTGTGTGTGTGTGTGTGGATGTTTCCCAGAGATGGGTTGTGGCTGGAAGGGCATCCGCTGCGTAAAAACTTGCTGGATAAGTTGGCGGTTCATTCCGCTGTGGCGACCCCGGATTAATAAAGGGACTAAGCCAACAAGAAAATGAATGAATGATAATAATAATAATAATAATAGTTGATGTTATTTGTAAATGGCGCCTTTCTGGACACCCAAGGTCGCCTTATGACAAGCATCAACAGCCATAACAGAACAAATCAAACTATTAATAAAACATTATCAAACAAGATTATAAATGCATGTGAGGAGCTGCAGGTACAAACACATCATGAGTATAAAATAACATGATGAAAACTGTCAAGAGAAAGTCTGCTGTAAAAGAAGAGATTGAAGAGTGTGAAGACGATCACTGCTGCTTATGTCCAGGGGAAGCGAGTTCCATAGTCGAGGAGCCGCGGAGCTAAAGGATCTGGCACCCATTGTGCTTAATGAACTGAGGTGGCACCAGGGAGAAAGGGTTGGCTGATCTAAGAGTGTGAGAGGGATATAATATGGAGACGTTCAGTGAGATGTTGAGGAGTGAGATTATGAAGTGCATTGAGGGTGAGAATATAGGATTTTACCGGACACCAGTGAAGCTGATAGAGGAGTGGTGTGATGTGCTCATGAGATGAGTCCTAGAGAAGACACGAGCTGCATGATTCTGGACCAGCTGGAGTTTATAGAGAAGTTTAGGAGGAAGCCCAGTATTGACAATCTGAGATCTTGAATTTAAATGCTTCATTTGGACTTAAACTGAGTACGTTCTACGAGATAAACCATAAGAAAGAAGTGCCAGAGATCCCTACTGAAGCAAGCCCATTCAAAAGTGTGAAACCGTGTCGAAGACTGCACTCAGGTCCAGAAGAAGAAGAAGAGTGAGTAGACCAGAGTCTGCCGCTGGTATAATCACTGCACCCCTAATTTACTGCACTCGTTCTTATCAGATTAAATGTTTATCCTCCTCAGTTGTGCTTTTATAGGCAATTTGATATTAATATTGAAAATGTGCATATAAATAGGTGGAGGAGACATCGCTAGCATCTTCTCATACCGCAGTACACGTCATCCGTCTGTCTGCTATTCACTGCTTCATCTGTTTAATTCAGAGCTGTCAGAGTTATTTATGTGTGATTATGCTTAATTATTCACAAATGTGTATATATGGCAGTTGTATGTAGCTGGCGTGTGTGTGTGTGTGTGTGTGTGTTCTGCAGATGACGTTCCCCCTGCGCTGGCACTGCCCGTACATCCCTCTGTGCCCGCTGCGGATGGCGGATGTGCTGTGCGCCCCCATGCCCTTCATCGTGGGCGTTCACTCCAGCTACTTCGACCTGTACGACCCGCCGTCTGACGTGGTGTGTGTGGATCTGGACACTAACACCATTTTCCAGTAAGTCTTTCCTCCAGATGCCGGGGGAACCGCTCCGTTTCAGCTCAGAGTTGCTGTGGAAGTAGAACAGGAAGTGGAAGTAGAACATTTGCAAACACACACACACACACACACACACACACACACTCTCTCATAAACACACACACACACGCATACACTTACTCATATTCATTTGATATGTCAATAATGTACTTCATAATAACAGTAATAACAGAGTTGGACTGTATTTGGATGAGTGAAATACAGCCTTGTGGAGCTTTCAGAGCCTCTCCGTCAGGTCATGTGTGTACTTCTGCTGATGTTGAGCTCTGTTTGCAGGTCTGAAGATAAGAAGCCTCTGTCCTGGCGCTCTCTGCCCAGGAAACATGGCAAGATCCTGCTCAACTCACTGACCAACCTGCACAAGACCCTGGAGAAGAGTGAGGGAGCAGCTCATCACACACACACACACACACGCAAGCACACACCCATATAAAACACAAATACACACACATGCATAAACACACATATACACATGCACATATACACTCACCGGCCACTTTATTAGGTACACCTGACTAGTACCAGGTTGGACCCTTTTGCCTTCAGAACTGCTTTAATCCTTGGTGTCAGAGACTCAACAAGCTGCTGGAAATATTCCTCAGAGATTTTGCTCCATATTGTCATGATAGCATCACACAGTTGCTGCAGATTTGTAGGCTGCACATCCATGATGCCAATCTCCCGTTCCACCACATCCCAAAGCTGCTCTATTGGATTGAGCTCTGGTGACTGTGGAGGCCATTTGAGTACAGTGAACTCATCGTCATGTTCAGCAGTCTGAGATGATTGAGCTTTATGACATGCTGCGTTATCCTGCTGGAAGTAGCCATCAGAAGATGGAGACACTGTGCTCATAAAGGGATGGACATGGTCAGCAGCAATACTCAGGTAGGCTGTGGCGTTGATGCTCGATTGGTACTAATGGACTTAAAGTGTGCCAAGAAAATCTCTTCTGAGATGCTCTTCTGCAGAGCTCGGTTGTAACGAGTGCTTATTTGAGTTACTGTTGCCTTTCTATCAGCTGGAACCAGTCTGGCCATTCTCCTCTGACCTCATCAACAAGGCATTTGCGCCCACAGAACTGCCGCTCACTGGATATTTCCTCTTTGTCGGAGCATTCTCTGTAAAGCCTAGAGATGGTTGTGCGTGAAATTCCCAGTAGATCAGCAGTTTCTGAAATACTCAGAGCAGCCCGTCTGGCAGCAACAACCATGCCACGGTCAAAGTCTCTTAAATCCCCTTTCTTCCCCATTCTGATGCTCGCTCTGAACTGCAGCAGATCCTCTTGACCATGTCTACATGCCTACATGCTGATTAGACACTTGCGTTAAAAAAAAGTTAGACAGGTGTACCTAATAAAGTGGCCGGTGAGCGTACATGCATGCTCACATGTGCATACACACATATACATACACATAACACACTCACTTACATAGACATGGACAAGAAGATGCACAACTCAAACACACACATACATAGAGCTTAAACACACACACAAAAACCACACAACTCACACACACACACACACACACACTACATACTGACTCCCACAAACTGTTTGACGGTCATTTCTCTCTCTCTCTCTCTGTGTCAGTCTATACGCCGGGGCAGGAGGAGGCCACGCTGGAGTTCCTGCTGACGGATTATGATCTGATCTACGGCCGACAGAAGCAGCTGGAGCTGGAGATCCAGGAGGCGTTCCTGCGCTTCATGAGCTGCTTACTGAGGGGATACAGATCATACCTGCTGCCCATCACACAGGCCCCGTCTGACAGAACCACTGACTGCAGCTCACTCTTCAACCTGCAGGGTACACACACACACACACACACACACATATATACACTAGTAGAGAAAATGACGCCTGTAGCGCCCCCTGCAGGGCACTGATATGTGCATTTTTATTCAATGTTTGATTTTAACTGAAGCATGATGACAGATGGGGCATAGAGAAGCTCCTCCCATGTTCATAAACAGCCAATAGCGTTTTGTTTGTAGCTCAGCAGTGAACACACACCCTCTAGTGGACAAATACACACTGCCATTTACATTCTCACAAACATGATCATTCTTTATAACTCCTGTGTGTGTGTGTGTGTGTGCGTGCGCGTGCGCAGGGTTCCTGAAGTCTCGGGACCGGACGCAGCAGAAGTTCTACACTCAGCTCACTAAGACGCAGATGTTCACTCAGTTCATCGAGGAGTGTTCGTTCGTCAGCGACCGC
>NC_133191.1:59545000-59620000 GCF_049306965.1 Danio rerio
AAGCTCGAGTCACGAATCGCTGACGAGTTTGGCCAAGAGCAACAGCCTGAGCAGCGTCCAGCCCACAGGAAGCAGTGAGTGATCTTGAGCCATGATGCCGGATTAACAGAGTCAGGATCACAGGATTAGGCTTGAGTTACAAAAGCAGAGCAGTGCAGTCAGGCTTTACTGGGGTCATCAAGAGGATCATCAACCTTCTCTGTTAACTCCGGCTTTGAGCTTGTGTTCATCAGCATGTGTAGATGAAGGCGGGACAACAGTAGTGAACAGCCAATCACAGGCTTCAAAACATAAAGACACCGTGCACATCTGGCGGAAGAGTCAGTGGAATTGATCAGCAATAATTAAAAATACTAATAATTTACACAGGAAGATGAAGAGTGCCGTCCATGAAAGAGGAGAGATTAAAGATGCCTTACACTGAGTATATACAGGGTTCTACAGGCACTCAGATATCTCAGCTCAGTCAGATCATTGTGTCTTGACCTTTCATTTACAGTGAGAATCTGGGGAGGTGTCTTAATAGTTATTTTACTCGCTGCTGATATGGTGAATCTCGTTTTGCGATCTCTAAACCAGAAGATAACCTGAATATATCCTAAACACAGCCTGAACATGATGTTTTCTGCTTGTCTCAGAGCTGACGCTGAAGAAAGCAGGAGATGTGAGCGCAGACGCCGGCTCCCGCAAGCCTCCGGCGGGCCGCAGGGATACACTGAGTCCTCCTGCACCGGTGCTGGTGCGCCGCAGCGACGTCTGCCTGTCCACATTCTACAGAGACTGTGCTGAGCCCGCCGATGCAGACTGCAGAACCCAGCCCGCCGAGAGGGACAGCAGGTACAGCACTCACTCACCCCATCACCAACCTACTTACAGGGCTGGCCCATGAAATATCGCTATTTATTGATTATTTATCTGGTATGAAGTTTCGCTATAGTTTTATTTAATCGTGGCAGCTGAGGTGTTCGTTATTTCCCATGGAGACCCGTGACTTGCAGGACGCGCACATGGTGTGCAAGCGATGCACAGGTGACATGCGTGCATTTTCCAGCCGCACCTAGTTGAAAACATCTGAAGTTTTCTGAATGCCGCGAGCGCACCGCGATTCACGCAAGTAGAACTCACCGATCTGCTTCACACTGTGTCTGGAATATACACACATCAGTGATAACAGCAGGCTAATCAGACAAACACAGCGCTCCCAAACCCTGCAGCGCTCTTACTTTCCTCCATTAACTTGTGTCAGAGCTGCAGCAATCTTTTGTTCGACTGATTCCTGTGACGCTCCAGGGACAGACGAGTCTGAAGAGCAAATTCATCGATGCGTAGATCTACCGATCCTGAACCATGCAAGCCAGTGGCGACAGCGGAGAGGGAAATAACTTCACCAATACGAGAGTGAAGAAAAAAAACCTTGAGAGAACCAGACTCAGTTCAGCACGACCATTTTCATTTCTCCGCTGGCCAAAAGTCTTGTGCAGAGCTGCAGTCTCAGTGGTGGAGGCTGGCATTAGCGAAGACTCGTCTGTCCCTCTCCTGTCCCTGTCTGTCTCATGCTCTTCACTCCACCATGACCCCCAGTGCAGCAGCAGCACAGGATCAATGAAATGAACTAAAACTACACTGAAATGTAGAGTATAATTAAACAGTGAACATCATCAAATTCTTCACATCCAGCCTTTATAACTGAAGCTGTTTCTGACCTGACATTACGCAGTCTTGAGTAACACGTGTAATTTAGCTCTTCGATTATATCACCACATTTTGATTTCTTTCCATTTTTGCCACTGACACCCCACCACACAATGCATCAGTTTCTTTAGTAATGAACCCTTCCATCCTATTGAAACTAATTACAGTCTTGTAAATTCTGTTTCATGCAATTTAAGCAAATGGGACAATAAATAATAAAAGCAGACTTACCCACTCTTGTGATTAGAAGGCCAGTTTTAATCCGTTCACCAGGTCAGCTGTGAAAAGCCCAGCTAAAGTAAATTTCACAATACTCACTGCAAAGGATCCAGGGTTTCATCTGTAAGAAAAAACTGTACATTTCTAGTCAAATTATTCTTCTGCAGTCTCATACCAAAAACGTAAATAAAGGCAGTATTAATAGCTATAAATGTGGGAGAGCGCTGATATTATGAGATTGTATTGTATTGCAATATGGAACAATTAAATGTTGATGTTAAATCAAAAGCAATTCACAAATACTTGAAAATGAGATGATTTAATGACAGTAACTTGCTATGGTTACAGTTGAATTAGTTATAAATAACTGTATAAAATAATAAAAATATGAAATGATAAAACATATGATATTAATTGTACCCATCTTAAATGTAAAATTAAAGTTACCAGAGGGAGAAGGAGAGACAAATGGGCAGAGAAGACAGACTCCAGAGTAGGAGAGGAGTAGAGCAGGAGAGCGCAGACAAGGAAAAAGACAGGCCAGGCAAAGAGACAGAGCAGAGTTCTCCACCTATTATGTGTCTTTCTTGACCATGTGACTAAAGCCCAAATGCCGAGACATTCAAACTGACCAATCAACACCTGACCACATCGTAAAGTTCCCAAAGTCCACACACCAGGCCCTGATCTTATCAGTATCTGCCTTTGGAGTCCTTCTTGAGTCAGAAAGACATGTTTTGTCATGTGCATTTGATCTCATCTCTTACAGCATCAAAACAAAAACTCTGCAGAACTATAGTAACCTGTGTGTGTGTGTGTGTATGTGTTTTTGTGACATGTCAGGACACAAATCTGTATAATGACACAGGTATTACTAAAAGATGGTGAAATATGAGGGCATTGGTGACGTCCTCATTTCTCCAGAAGCTTCTAAATCCCACAGGATGAGTTTAATCTGAGAGTAAAGCTGCACAGTCTCCTGTGATGGTTAGGTTTAGGGGTGGGGTGAGGGCAATACAATATACCGTTTATACGGTATAAAAACAATGTAAGTCTATGTAATGTCCCCACATTTCACAAAAACAAACGTGTGTGTTCTGCAGGTCAGTGGAGGTGAAGGAGACTCTGAACCGTAAGTCTGTGGATGAAAACTACAACACGGTTTCGTCTCCGAGCCGCGGTCTGGCGGGGAAACTGCAGCAGCTGCTGACGCCGACGCGTAACCGAGCGTCTGTTCGCCGCGCCGCCAGTGTAGACGACAGACGAGCCAATGGGAACGCTCGCCGCGCACACGAGCAGAAGCCCTCGCGCAAGAGCCAGATGGCGGAGAGCCTGCTGAAGGCCAAAGAGAGACTCTACAACGCCACCTCTGAGGTGTGTGTGTGTGTGTTTAGATCAGCTTTTGGTCAGCTTTTAGGCAAGTAAGTTTATTTCTACAGCACATTTCATACACAATGGTCACATGATTTACATGAACAGGAATAAAAGAGACAAAGATTAACAGTGACGAACACAGATGAATTGTGTTAAACAGGTTATCAAAGAATGAAAAACAGAGAGACACAACAGTGCAATGTGTGTGCCGTAGCACAGGGCTCATTCAGTAAAGGCTCAGCTGAACAGATGTGAGTTCAGTCCTGATGTGAATGTGCCTAATGTTGGAGCACATCTGATCATTTCTGGAAGCTGATTCCAGCAGCGAGAGGCGCTGTTATAGCTGAAAGCTGATTCACCATGCTCTGACTGAACTCTTGGAGTTTCTAGTGTATCTGATCCTGCTGATCTGAGTGATCTGTCAGGTGTGTGTTCAGTCAGCATATCTGTACTGTATTGAGCTCCTCCGCCATTCAGTGATGTATAGAGCAGTAATAATACTGTAAACTCTGTTCTGACTGTAACTGGAGCCAGTGTAGACACCTGAGGACAGCTGTGATGTGCTCTGATTCTCTGCTTCTGGTCAGAATCCTGGCCGCAGTGTTCTGGATGAGCTGTCACTGTCTGACTGTGTGTTTGGGAAGGTCAGTGAGGAGGCCGTTACAGTAATCCATCCTGCTGCTGATAAAAGCATCATGAAAACACAGCATCAGACTCCTGCAGTGTGTGAGAGAGGATAGTCTGCTGATTTACTGACTGCTCTGACACCACTACTGAAACTCACATCTGACTCCAGAGTCACTCCAAGATTCTTGACCTTATTGTCTGTTGTTTGACCTTTAGAGCAGAGATACACGTTCACCTGGAGAAGCTCATCTCGGTTCCCAAACACAATCACTTCAGCTTTCTCTTTGTTTAACTGAAGAAGATTTTAGACCATTTTAGATTTGGTTTTAGATCCGTTTATGATCATTTTTAAATCAGTTTGGATTGAATCAGTGTGTCGTGTTCTCATTTGAGCTTCAACAAGGTGTTATTAACTGTGTGTGTGTGTGTGTGTGTGTGTGTGTGTAGAGCTCTCTGTCTGTCGGGAGTGACATTGACATGGCTGACATGCAGACGCTGGCGATTCCTCTCAGGAAGTCCTGGGACTCAGCACAGGAAGCAGGCGGCATTGAGGTGTGTGTGACGTAACGGTGATTACCCTAATGCTAATCATGGCGATGCACCAGTCTAAAACAGTGTGTGTCTCTCTCTTCCTCTGTATCTATCTCTCTGTATGTGTGTGTGTGTGTCTCTCTCTGTTAATGTGTGTGTTTGTGCATGTGTCTGTTCATGTGTGTGTATATGTGTGTTTCTCTGTCTCTGTGTGTGTGTGTGTAGGTGCTGATGTCGAGCTGTTCGCTGTGCCGCAGCTGTAATTCTCTGGTGTATGATGAGGAGATAATGGCCGGCTGGTCCTCTGATGACTCTAACCTGAACAGCACCTGTCCGTTCTGCTCCGCCCCGTTCGTCCCGCTGCTGAATGCCGAGATCTGTGACCCGGGGCCTGTCTGCAGGTAACACACACACACACTCTCTACATTAGTGGTTCTGAACCCCCGGGCTGCGGACCAGTACCAGTCTGTGTATCAGTTGGTACGGGCCGCACAAGACATGATGAATTATTTCAGTTTGATTAACTCTCTGAGCCTGAAGGATCTTTTATTCTGGAAGTGCGTGTATTCTCTCGCTCGAGCACCCGAATGTAGTCCACAAGCAGCAGAATGAGTAGAGACAGACGTGTCTGGAAAGTGTCTTTGGAAAAGGCCCGGTGAAGGAGCCACGGACTGAATGGATCCGCAACCCATTAGTCAACAAATCCAGTGAATCCAGCATGTCTGTGCAAGAAGATCAACCATGGAGATCCCAAATGACGGAGGCCTTTCAGCTGCTGTTCGCATGTCACGTCTTTTCCAGAGTTCACACCAGTTCGTTATTTCCAGTGGAGGTGTGCGGAGTGAGCGATCAGCTTCAGCATGGATGAAATATCCACATTTCAGTAGACTAATTACCCCAGACACACACAAACACTGCAGCACTGTCATGTTCTCCGTGAGTAAAGTGACAGTGTAGGGTCCAGCACAGTGTCTACTGGAGGACGGAGGTCCACTGTCTGTTCGCTCTTTCCAGAACACAATGTTGATTTATTTTAAACTTAACTCATATCTGACTCACATTTTAGTCTGAGGGGGTTTACAATATTATTATATATTTATCCTCGTCTGACTCCAATTATAAAACATTGAAAAGATGATTTAGTTTGTTTGAAGATTACTTTAGATTATGATTGAATATTCTCTTAGATTCATTATTGTACATTATTCTTGTTTATTCTGAGTCCTATAACATCCTGAGTCTTGTACCGGCCGAGTATACAATCTCTTTAAGCACAAGCATGACATCTTGATCATTAAACAGAGGCGATTAACCACAATCTTACAAAAGCAGTCACTTAAGAAAAGTGAGTTACTACTTACTCAGATGAGAATATTTTTGGTGTGGTCCCCATACATCTGCTAAATCATTCATTCATTCATTCATTTTCTTTTCAGCTTAGTCTCTTTATTAATCAGGGGTTGCCACAGCAGAATGAACCGCCAACTTATCCAGCATGTTTTATGCAGCAGATGCCCTTCCAGCTGCAACCCACCTGTGGAAACTTCCTTACACACTAATTCACACTCGCACACTACGGACAATTTAGCCTACCCAATTCCCCTATAGCGCATGTGTTTGGACTGTAGGGGTCCAAAACCCACGCCAACACGGGGAGAACATGCAAACTCCACACAGAAACACCAACTGACCCAGCCGAGACTCAAACTAGCGACCTTCTTACTGTGAGGAGATCATGCTCCCCACTGTGCCACCGTTACATGTACAAACACAAACAACAGTAAAAGCATAGTAAACGGTTGATAAAGGTTTATTTTCCTTCAGTCTGAGTAAAGAACACGCTGATAATAAGAGATCTGTTACTTCACCTGCTTACTAAAGTGGAGATTTCTCTCTGAACTGAACATGATCCTGTAAGAACTCTGAGCTGCTCAATATTACACATATTAATAAGCATATCAAATACTGTCAGAGGAGAACACAACATATTTAAGACTGTGTGTGTGTGTGTGTGTGTGTGTGTGTGTGTGTGTGCAGTACGGAGCGCGGGACTCTGCATGCGGAGGATGAGCTGGAGAATGCCATGCGTCCCCCTGCTGGCCGAGACGACACACTGCAGCACCTGTGCAACGGCAGCAGAGAGGCGGACTCCAGCTCCGAGACCAGCAGCCAATCAGAGAGCAGCGTGCCGTCTGGGGGTGGAGCCCCGCAGGTGACCGTGGAGTACCTGAGCCCGCTGGTGCTGCGCAAGGAGATGGAGAGTCTGCTGGAGAACGAGGGTGAGGGTGTTCTCTCTCAGGTCCTCTTGCTGGACAGCCACTCCATCATCTTCTGGAACCTGGTGTGGTATTTCACCCGCCTCGGCCTGCCCACCAACCTGCCACAGCTGCTGAGGGCGTCGCCACTGACCGCTGCGTTTACACAGGTGAGCACACACACACTCTACAGGTGAACACACTCTACAGATGACCACACACACTCTACAGGTGAACACACACACACTCTACAGGTGAACACACACACACTCTACAGGTGAACACACACACTCACACACAGGTGTGCAGAACTCAATAACATGTCCTTTAATTTGTGATGTCTGTGTGTAATTTAGCTTTCCAGCGAATTGATCGGATCATTGCAGTATTCTGTGTGTGTGTGTGTGTGTGTGTGAGCAGGGGCTGGAGGGTGTGTCGGTGCGTGTGCGTCTGCTGTGGGACACTCTGAGTCCGGATACGGAGCAGTGGCCGCCGCTCTACATGCTCTGGAGGATCCACAGTAAGAGCTGTGCAGAACACACACACACACACACACACACACACACACACACACACAGGTTAGAGTAAGGTCATCTCTGTTCTAAAACTGCTCGTGACAGTCAAATGTTGTGAGTGTGTGAGAACGCATCCCTATAGCGACAGATGTGAAACAGCAGTGTGTGTGTGTGTTGTGAGTGCTGGTCAGGTGTGTGTGTGCTTCAGTGTGCGTGTGTGTGTGTGTGTTGATGCTTCTGTCAGTCTATGTGGCTCCTGTCGCTGTTCATCTAGAACTCCACATCTATAATCCTCTTAGTCTATGCTGTGTGTGATGTCCTCTGTCCTGCAGGTGGCGCTCTGGTGCGCAGCTACAGCTGGAAACACCACAATCACCCGTTCAGCCTGAGCTTCCTGGAGGAGCTGCTACGCTGGATCGGCATGAACGAGGTGCACAAGGCCATCACACACTTCCTGGAGACGCTGGCCAAGCAGAACACACAGCCACGCATACAGAGGTGAGTGTGTGTGTGTGTGAGAGAGAGAGTGTGTGTCTATTTGTGCAACTGTGTATGTATGAGAAAATGTGTGTGAGAGAAAGGGTGGGAGTGTGTACGTGCGCATGTGATAGAGTGTTTATGACAGAGACTCTGTGTGTGTGTGTGTGTGTGTGTGTGTGTGTGTGTGTGTGTGTGTGTGTGTGTGTGTGTTCTGCAGGAGTCTGTACAGAGAGATGCTCTTCCTCACTCTGGCTGCTATGGGCAAAGATCATGTTGGTGAGTTCATTACAGCACACACACACACACACACACACACACACCTCTGCTCAGAATGAAGAATTAATGCTGTTCTCTAATCTCTCTCTTTGTGTGTGTGTGTGTGTGTGTGTGTGTGTGTGCAGCTTCGTTTGATAAGCGCTATAAGGCTGCGTATGTGCGCTTGTGCAGTTCAGTGGGTCGAGAGGAGCTGAAGAAGAAGAGAGTTCAGCCGCCCAGCGCTAAAGCCATCGACTGCAGACGCTGCTTCCTGCTGCCGCTCCACTGCTGAACACACACACACACACACTTAAAGACTACCCTCACCTCGCCATCACTGACACACACACACACACACATTCACTATTACACACTTCAATCATACACACTCTGCTGGTCCCATTGTTACATGGAGTATACACACACACACACACACACACACACACACATCTGCACAACCACACTCACACACTCCACTGGTTTCACATTAAAAATATACAAACTTACACACACACACTTACACAACACTCACTCCAACACACAATTACACACTCCACTCATACACACACACACACACACACACTCTTCAGCCGCTTCTGCTGGCGTGTTCAGTGGACTCTCCTGCGCTGTGCAATGCATCATGGGAAATGGAGTGCTGCTTAGTCAGCGCTCGGACACACACTTCCTGTCCAGACGGGCGCTAAGAGGAAGTGATGTCAGGGTTTACCTCGGTTATTCTGCTGCGTCGTGGAGCTCAGTGACAGCAGAGCATCATGGGAGATCATTTGTTTGCTGCTCATTCTGCACCTTCAGCTGGAGGAGACTGTCTGCATGGCGGACGCTTCTCTATCATCATCATCATCTTCATCATCGTCGTTGTCTTCGTTATCATCGTCTTCATCTTCACTCACAGTACAGATGATTTGAGAGAGAGAGAGTGTGTGTGTGTGTGTGTGTGTGTGTGTGTGTGTGTGTGTGTGTGTGTGTGTGTGAAAGATAGTTTGTTTGTGTGTGTGTGTGTGTGTGTGTGTGTGTGTGTGTGTGTTAGAGAGCAAGACAGCGTGTGTAAAAGAGTTTGTTGTGAGTTTGTGCGTGTGTGTGTGTGTGTGTGTGTGTGTGTGAGTGCATGCATGCATGTGTACACAAGTGTGTATGTGTGTGGAAGACGTGTACACAAGTGAGTGCGTGTACACAAGTGTGTGTGCGAGAGTTTGTGTTTGTTTGAGAGTGTGTGTGTGTGTGTGTGTGTGCGTGCGTGCGTGCGTGTGTGTGTGTGTGTGTGAGTGAATCACGGTTCATGAGGGAACTCTAGGATCCTTTAGTCTTAATTTGAGGAATAATGAGGAATTCTGCCACCAGAGGAAGTGATGTCAGAGGAAGCTGTAGTTCCTGCAATAATAGCGCAGCATGAGGGACGTCCACTTTGTGTTTTTAAACTCCAAACTAAGAGAGAAGAGAGATTATAAAGCTATATTTAACTGTTCATGTGTTTGCTGTGCTAATTTATATTGATGTGACCTTTGACCTTTGTTGTGAATGTTGTTTTGTTTTTTAAGAAAAAGTTTTAAGACCTTCATTGATGCTGTCTGTTTCCTTCACGTGTGTGTGCGTGTGTCTGTGTGTGTGTGTGTGTGTGTGTGTGTGTGTGTGTGAAATCTAGAATAACTAATAGGCAGTAAACAATTACATAAAACAGGGGCGTCACGGTGACTCAGTGGTCAGCACTGTGGCCTCGCAGCAAGAAGGTCAGTGGTTCGAGTCTCGGCTGGGTCAGTTGGTGTTTCTGTGTGGAGTTTGCATGTTCTCCCTGTGTTGGCATGGGTTTCCTCCGGGTGCTCCGGTTTCCCCCACAGTCCAAACACATGCGCTATAGGGGAACTGATCAACTACACTGGCCGTAGTGTGTGTGTGTGTGTGTGTGTGGGGGGGGTGTTTCCCAGTACTGGGTTGCAGCTGGAAGGACATCCGCCGTGTAAAACATATGCTGGAATAGTTGGCGGTTCATTCCGCTGTGGCGACCCCTGATCAATAAGCCAGAGGTAATGAATGAGTATTCTATATTGTTGTGAATAAATGTGGAGAATATATTGACTATACTCTTCTGTGTTCAGCTGATTTGACAGTCTATATTGTGAAAGCGCTAAAGAAATAAAGATGAGCTGAACTGAGAATATACAGCCTGAGGCACATTACAAATATCTTTAATAACTGCTCAATAAAACAGGGGGAAATTGCCTCAAGGTCAGTTTACATTGATGTAAAGTTACGAAAGAGTAAATGAAAAGCCTTAAATGTCCATCTAATACACTTAGCCTACAGTATTATTTATGAGATATAAAGTGTTTAAAGATTCTCCAGTTCTGATCTCCACTATATACAGGACATCAGACATTGATGTGTGTGTGTTGTTTTTTTTATACGTATGTGTTATTTTATATATGTGTGTGTTTATTCTATATATTCTCCTGTTTATAAGTAATAGATAATATTGCTCACATGAATAGACGGTTGTTGCTGGATCAGATACGGTCACGGCTGAAAGTTAATGAGAATTATTTATTACATTTCTCATTTATTATATTTTATTAAAGTCTACCCTTACCCCAATCCTAAACCCAACCGTCACAGTAATGTAAAAACAGTAGCTGTACCGTAAATATTATTTATTAAATTACCCAATAAACTGTATTTTATTAACCCCTACTTCCACCCCGACCCTAAACCTAATCGTCACAGTACTGTAGAATATTAATTATTGTTATACAGTGTTGGATAAAAGATGGATGCTATATTGATGTGGGTATCCGCAGCTGTATCCCTTCTAGACTTTACCCCATAGACTGGTTGAACCTGAATTCGAATAGAACTACAAACGCAGGTAAAGAGTGTAAAACTACAAACATGGCGGACGCGAGAGACCAACCGAGAGGCCTCGGTAAATATAGTCAAACGGTTTCCGCTTAATGTATTATGAGGAACAACATTTTTAAAGACGTGTTTGGCCAATTATTTCTGAATGCATATTTATAGTGCTGGCGAATCTGCGATAAGATAATTATATTTGAATTAATGTGTGGTGAGGAGATGATTGACAGGTCTCGTAACTAGGCAACATAACGGTCCGTTAAAGAGGAATAACGGTAGTTTTCTTGAAAGCTTGCGTTACACACTCAAAGGTACGGTTTCTTTAAGACAGGTTATACTCTTACTTTATCGTATAATAACGTTAGGTCTTACCTTATCTGCGACGTGACTTACTCTCACTTCTTGACCGGAATATTCACGATGATCCTCGGTGACGGTAACAGCTGTTCACAGCCGCGAACTCGCGAGAGTCTCAACGGCGGCCAGTAACGGAATATTGGATAAATCTACCGAACAAAGCACTTCGATACTCCAAGAGGACATTTCTGCGATCATTGACTCAACATGTCTCTTCACTTCTCTTGTCCATGACGGTGAAATGTCTTATTTCCTCACAGCTTCAGTTTCCTTCCACCTTTTCTATCTTCCGGAACTTCCGGTCACCAATCTCCATCTCTACAACAGGTAAGCGCTTTTTAATTAAACACAGGGGAAAGTGTGATGATTTATATCAGGAGCAAAGAGCTCAGAATCACCAACAGGTCAGGCGACACTCAGGAGAATGTTCCATTACAGCAGCGCCCAGCAGCAGCCCCGAGATTCCGCCCGTTTGAATGAAAGCCATCGGCCGTCCACTGGATCTTATTTCTGTCATGGTGGCAAGCAGCTGCTTTATTTTTTATTTATTTATTTATTGAAAAAGCGCATTAAAGCGGAGATACAACCTGGAAGACGACACTCCAACACTTATCATCCGCTCTTTTAATAGTTTAAATGCTGTTTTATTGGAATTTTTATTCCAAAATGGCCGCCGCGCGGCGTGACACTAGCGGCATCTAGTGGCTGTTTCCCAAATCGCACTAGAGTGTCGCCTCTTGGTGATTCTATGCTCTTTGGTCAAGAGTGAAGTTTGTTTTAGAACTTTAGTAGCCGACACAGTGAGTCTTTATACAGTTAGCAAGATGTTTGCTCTAACTGCTGGATCATGTTAGTCTTACATCATTATCAGGCTGTGCTGAATTTTGCAGTGCGGCTGGGTTAAGCTGGCATCACTTACCCCCATTAATGATTGAGTTCAGCTGATTATTTTATTGTAACTGTATATTGCATTACTATACATTTTACCACTTCAACTGTGACTGTCATTTCCATTTTAACCATTGTTCTGTGGCTAAAGCATAACGTTTGCTGGTCAGACATTGAAAGAGCCCTGGCACTAGTTCAGTAAATATTATTTTATTTTATTTATTTATTTATTTATTTATTTATTTATTTATTTATTTATTTATTTATTTATTTATTTATTTATCTATTTATTTATTTGACATGGACATCCCAATTACACTGGACAACCAACTGCAGTTGTTTAAGTGTTTTAGCAAACTTGCTAATTCTCAACACCTGTTCACAGGAGGCTTAAAATTGACAAAATAGAAATATAATAAAACATACACAACATTACAATTCTTTACATTAAATTACTGCAGGCAAAAGCAAAGGCGACATGATCCAACCAACTAACTGTAGACTATTAGTGCAAACACTGCTGTTTTATTTTTAACAACTTTTTAAGAGCCCTTCTAAAAATATTTAGATTACTTTCTGATTTTAAGCTAACCGGTAACTCATTCCACAGTTTGGCTCCCTTTACAGAGAAGACAGATTGACCAAACGAGGTCTTACACTTTGGCACTAGACAGTCACCATTAGCAGTTGCCCGTGTAACTCTGTGGGAGGTTTGATGCCGATTGATTAGCTTAGAGAACAGGATTGGAACATGATTATTTAAACATTTAAAAACCAATTTAAGATAACTAAATTGAATAAAACTATCAAAATTAAACAGGTTATGTTTACATAAAACATCACAATGATGCCATCGCATAGGCTTTAAGTCCATAATTTTAACTGCTTGTTTATAAATTGAATCAATAAGCTTCAATGTAGTTAAAGAGGCTTGTGACCAAGATGTAATGCAGTAAGTCAAGTGAGAGAATATCATTGTGTGCATGTATAATTTTGCAATGTGATATGTTAAAAACCTTCTAATCAAACGAAAACAGTTTAGACTTGGCTTAACTTTCTTACTTAAATTTTTAACATGACTATCAAATTTTAAATTAATGTCTAGAGTTATGCCAAGATACTTAAACTCATTCACTTCTTTAATTACTTTATTTTTTATCAGCACCTCAAATGTATCCTGTACAGGCCTATTTCGTATAGAAAAACACATAGAAACTTTTTTCTTGACATTTAACGTTAAATGAGACAGTTCAAGCCATCTTGAAATGTGTTGTAAAGCCTGGGTCAGTTGCTCACCTGCCCGGCAAGGTGTTTTAGCTGACACATAGATGACCGTGTCATCTGCATATTACTGGCAGTTAACCCCTGGGCAGCATTCTGGAAGATTGTTTAGGTACATTGTGAACAACAATGGGCCAAGGACAGACCCTTGAGGTACTCCAATATTGTTAGAACGCACAGATGACTTCACCCCATTGACCCTCACACATTGCTGTCTCCCACCCAAATAAGACCCAAACCACTGTAAGGCTTCTGATGACATTTTGAACTCTCTTAATTTATTTAGTAAGATACTGTGATTAACCGTGTCAAAGGCTTTCTTTAGGTCCAGGAACACTGCCCCAACCACACTACCTTTATCCAATGACCCTTTTAGTTTTTCAAGCAGATAACAATTTGCTGTTTCTGTGGAATATTTCTCTCTAAAACGTTTAATGTTTAAATGTTCTGCAACAATTTTCTCTAGCACTTTTGACACTACAGGTAGAATGGCAATAGGCCTATAGTTACAAGCAACATCCTTATCGCCAGATTTATAAATCGGTATAACTATTGCTGTCTTCCAACTATCTGGGAAAGTTTTTGTTTGAATCGTTAGGTTTACTAAGTATGTAATTGGCTCCAACAGAAAATGTTTATATCTCTTAATTAATTCAGAGTGAAGATTAAAAATATCCTTAGCTGTAGAATTACTCATATTTTCTATTACTTTTCGGACTTTTTCACAAGACACTTCCTTAATATAAAATGAGTCTGGGTAAACATAATCTGGTTCCTCAGGGTATGATTTAGTGAAGTTAAAATTACTTGACAGTTCTTGAACAGACTCAATAAAAAAACTATTAAAAGCATTTGCCATAGCCTCATCACTGCAAATCATATTATTAGTAACTTTAAGATGCTTTATTTTAGAATGTTTTTGCTTGTTTGAATTAGATAGTCTATTAATATGTTGCCACAATTTAGAACTGCTGCCATGGGCCTCCTCAATTAATTTAGAAAAATATTTCATCTTAGCCTTTCGCAATTCAGATACCACTTTGTTCCTCAACCCAGTGTAAACCATTGTAAATAGTGATTCTATTACAGTAGAATCACTCAAATCTCAGTCAACACACTCTTATATTTCACATTATAGTCACACAAATGGCCGGGCAATGTGCTTTAAACATGACAGATGCATCAATATTGTTCTATAAAGGCTAAATTGAGTCTGCAGTCTGTAAAACAGATCTTCTCTGTGTTGTTTTGTGTTGTGTTCACACTTATTGTCAGATCAACACACAGATAAAGTAGTTCAGGCATGTTTTGAGTACATTACAGTGCCGTATCACTACGCTGAAGGATTTGACTTGTGTTAATGCAAGGAGCCGGTGTGATGAACAAAGAGCAGGAGTCAGAGATACAGTTTATTGAAGACAATAGTTTACAGTTTGATCAGCAGAAAACAGCTTCAACACACTCCATGGGGTTCGCAGGCCGCTCTGCGTACAGTCTCAATTTCACAGAAATGATAGAAGAGCAGCACACATGTGGTCAGTGACCAAATCAGATCATCAGGAATTCATACTTCCATTGTTTTCTGACATGATGCTGTTTTCCGCTTCTGCTTCCCACATTGTGCACTTCCTCCTGCGAGTGTCGCAGTCAGCGCTGCATGCAAATGAGGGCCGGCTGAAGCCTCCCCATTGGTCCATTAGCTCTAGTTGACAGCTCATCAGCTTCCCACCTCACCTGATTGGCTGGAGGAGCTGTCGGTCTAGAACTGGTGGACCAACGGGGAGAGACACTGCTCACTGCAGAGCCATTTGAGCAGAGCTGAGCTCCAGCGAGGGGGAGCTTGAGCTCTTGCTCCTCCTATAAGCAGTTTTAATGCGTACACCCACCCCTAACCCCAACCCCCAGTGACATCGCTCGTAGAAGAAGTGCAAGGAAGGAGGAGCGAGAGCTCAAGCTCCCCCTCGCTGGAGTTCAGCTCTGCCCAAATGGTTCTGCAGTGAGCACCAATTGAACAGGGGCGCTTCATCCGGCCCTCATTCACATGCAGCTCTGACTGCAACCCTCGCTGGAGGAAGTGTAGAATTTGGGAAGCAGAAGCAGAAAACAGCAAAACAACAAATGACAAACATGAAAGAATGAAAACTTTATTTTTTTTTTTAAATGATCAATATACAAACTTAAAAGGAAAACAAAAACGGCATTTAACAAAATATACACACTTCCAATCACATTTACAGTATACAGTGCAAACACACATTTTAACACATAACATTAAAATAGAAAGAAAAAAACTTTTATCAGGATTACACAAAAACAATCAAATAAAATTGAAATAAAAATAAAGAGACATTATTTAAAAGGAAGGAGACTCAGATGTAGTTTTGTTTAGTTCCTCTGTAGCCTTATTCTCTTTGGATATTACTTTTAAAGACTCTAAATATGTTTCACATTCCTTTTTAAAGCAATTAGTCGAGGGTTTACTCTTAATCCATTTACTTTTAGTGTATATAATATTTACCCATAATAATAATAATAATAATGTTTCACATCAATGGATTTTTTTTGGAAAAACCATCTGCATAAACCAAAACCTTAATCAAATTTAGGGATGGAATGTCAGTTTCTATATTGTTATTTAGCCAACAGCAAAGGTCCTGCCAAAACTGTTTTGTGACTGGACAAGAGAAAAAGAAATGGTTTCAGGCTTCCTGCTGCTGATGGGGTGTACGTCATGCTGAACCGCTCTAAATCTCCTCTAAAACGGGTCCTGTGTCTGGGTGGACAGCATAAACTACACATGTAAACAACAGTCTTTATTGGTATTTGATTTTCAGCCATGGGTGATTCAGAATCTCCTCCACTGGCAGCAGTATCCCATCTTCTTCTTCTTCTTCAAGGGTATAGAAGTTATCTACAAATGCCAGGAATTCTGTCACATTTTAAAAGAGAAAAGAGAAAGTGGGTTAATGGTGGACACAAGTGACATGTGAAAACATCTCGCACGCACGCACACACACACACGCACACGCACACGCGCACACGCACAGACACACACACACACACACAGCACTTATCCCTCCTGTTGCCTCTGAACTATCCTCTGGATGGCGTCTCTCTATAGTTGTTAAAGGTGATATTTAATTAATTTTGTCTCTGTCTAATGACTCTTTGCTCTTTTGAATCAATCAGGTAATGCGTCACAGCATCAGCACACTGCTTAAACTAATTAATCTTAGTGAAACCTTTTTTTACCAACCAAGTTTGCTGACGCCATTATACGGACACAGACCACTCTGCCTACTCATGCAGAGTCCAGTGGAAAAGTGATTGACAGGTGTCATTTGTGTGTAGCTTCTCTTTATGTATTTATGATTTGGTTATGGGTAAAACAAAGAGCATGCGGGTCAGGTAGTTGAAACAGCAGGCTACAAATAATCCATTATGACTTGATTAATTATTCATAAATAATTAAGGCTCAAGATAAAGAAAAACATTGTTCAGGGTTTTTCTGCTGGTTAAATGGGGCCTGAGTGGTTTCTGACCCGTAAGTCAACAGGAGGGTTGGACAGGGTTAGTTAGAGTCTTCTTCTTACCTGCAGGGATGCTGGAACAATGTCCTGCTATTTCCTTAATGAGGATAAACAGCTGGCTCACGGTCACATTAACAGCTTCTGATGAAGAGATCTTGGTATCAGTCCGTGGGTGTTTTCCTGCATGTGTCAGGAAGAGAGAGAGATGTGAGGTGTTGAGCAAACAGTTCAGTAATCATGATCATTACACTAAAGAAAGTTCACTGCTGAGCAATTCCAGCGTTACGGATGTGACATTTACAGTAAAAACTCAAGACATTAATGAACAGAGGAAGTATATGGTGACATTATAATGAAGCATCGGTTTATATTTCCCAAAACAACTAACCACAGAGTTACGAGATCAGAAAAATACCCATCCGTAAACATTTTAAATAAGGAAAATTAACATCAGTGTGACCAAACAGTCTGAGTATACAGTTTACAACATACTTTGTATGCTCTCGTAAATGCTCTCAAATAAAACCGGTTTAACAGTACTGTAAAATACAAGTCTACACAAAAGAACGTAGAAAGGGTTTCGCTATTTGGTGGACATGTGCATGGAATTGCTCTGCTCCTTCCTGCAACAATCAGACTTACCAGGAATCATGAGCTTCCCTCGTCCAAAATCAACTAGCCTGATGGACAGAAACGGTTCGACGACCAGGATGTTACAGTCATGCATGTCATAATGACAAATGTTCCGCTGCAAGCACTCCTGTCCTGCTTTGACAATCTGCCGGATCACAGTGCGCGCGTCCCACACATCCAGGTCTTCATTCCGCTTCAGGAACTCCTCCAGTGTTTGGCACGAGTCAAAATACTCCATCACCAGCATTATCTTCTTATTTTCCTGAAAGCAGATGCAATGAGTTAAAATAAAGCACATGACAGCAGTCCTCAGGTCAGTCTTCACACCGGCTTCCAGTTACATTCAGGATAGATTTTAAAGAAGAAACGAGTTAATTTCGCTTACCGCACCGCCATATTATTAACCCACGAGCTTTTCTGAAAACAAGACAAAGGTATTTACTTGTCCAGAAATGCTTCTTGATTTAAGAATTAAGTCACAAAATTAAAACGACAATAAGAATCAAGACAAACCCTCCTGCAGCGCATCGTGCATGAAATGTGCTGAATAAATATACTTACCCTGTCATCCCAAAACCATTCATAGAGTCTGGGGAGCTGCATGCTGGGTGGACGTCTCGCAAGAGTCATCATGGCCACTTCATTTGGTAGGAGTCCCGGATACCTAGGCTAAAGATAAAGTGCACATTAGCTGCAGATCAACAACATGTAATCCTGTTTTTCCATATAACTGTAAAAGAAAATCTGTAAATCAGCAGTTTTCCGTATTTTGTGATTCATGTTTTTTTCTGTGTGTTTATTTTGCTTTTGAATTGCATTATGTGAGCTTGATATACATTATCTGTACTGGTCGTGTCAATTGTGATGTAAAAATCTGGTAATTTGGCTTCTGACTGTATTAGATTTTGATGTGATGAATTGCGGAAGCTTTGATATTATCAAGATATTGAGCTGAGCTGTGAAACAGATTAATTAAACAGGTATGACAACAACAATACTTAGTGTATTGATTATTAAATACATGTAAAAAGATTATAAAGTACAATAGGTAACACTATAATAAAGTATAAACTAAACTACTTTAGATAAATTAACTGATGTTAACGAGAGGACTTTACAGTACACAAACAGTCTCTGAATTCTCAATGTCGTAACCCAGATTAACATGAGAAAATCATCATGTTTGAAAATAAACGGCCTATTAAATGTTCAACATGTTGCAGAATAAAACAATCTGAATATTCTTAAAGACACTAAAAGTGTAAATAATAATTATTCATGGCGTGCTGGATGCAACATTATTGTGCATGTTCATTATTATCATCATATATATGATTACTGGAAATAAACTGCCAGTCCTTTTTCTTTTATAAAGAGAGAGAAATATAACAGAAATATAAAGGCCATTAATAAAGTCACTGTTAAACTGCAGAGTTGAATTTTCAGCATCAAAACTCGACAGAGTACAGAATAATTCCCATCATAACCGTAAATAAACAGAAAACAGCAGTGAATCACAAAATGATCATCAGATATTTGTATAACCACAGCCGTACACAGACTCATCTATTAAGAGTAATTTGTGATGCTTCAAATATGAATCACGCATGATGTTTTCAGGCTTACCACTTCGTTGTCAAGTTCTGTAGTAGTTGACTTGATGGCAAACTGTAGATGAAAAGCAGAATAAAACATGAGTGAGCAATCAAACAGCATTTCTCCAGAGTTGATGTCCTCTAAGCTGGACTAGGGAGAATAGACTTACCTGTTGTCCGTCGGCTTTTCTAATAGCACGATAGATCTCGCCGTGATGGCCCTTTCCCACAAGTTCCTTCAGGTCATACTTTTCTTGCACTGAAAGAGAAAAAACAACATGTTCATTTGAGACAGCTTCTAGTTATGCCGGAACAGACAGAATAAAACACGTATTTAACCCTTGTTCAAATTGACTACTCTTTTACTATGTTCAACTATGTTGAAACAGAAATTAAAGGCCTCAAAATGACCTCAAAATGACCACAGAGGTGATGAAAACGACTGAACAGCAACACAAGGGTTAAACAACATCAATCAAACAATAAAAATACATTAACATGTACCAGAACCAGGAGATGGACCTATTCCCAGTGTAGACGGCTGTCTTCTTTGTCCCGAAGGACCTGGAACATTAGACATACTTTGTTCCATTTATTTTCAGTAAATAACGCTCTCTAGGGTGTATAAATAAGTTTACTGCAGTTAATTTAGGATTTTTCGCCTTGTTTGAGTATGAAATGCGGAGCTTCTCAATACACGTCTGCTCTGTGATGCGTCAGGTGGATTCTGACACTCGCGGCGCAGAACGCGTTCTATTCATGACGTAGCGTAGGACGAGACCAAAGATGGGGGCCATGTAGGTAGAGGTATTCGCGTTTATTCTTCAGGGTATAAAAGATGAAGTGGTCTCTTAACCTACTGTTTAAGGCTGGCGATGACATTATAAAAACCTGCGTGAACCTTATACAACTCTTTTGACATCTCTGCATGGGGGAAAAGAGGGAAGGTAATCACGGAAGGACTGGCATGATTGTTTTTGACGCGTCCAACACGGCTGATTAATTGAAGGACTCTGCATCGGCCTGTAGCTCTGCACTGAATTTACAATGTGATTCGGAATCACGATGATTTGACTATTGTTTGAACTTTAACAACGAGGTTGTCCAGAAACGGCCTCCAGGCAAATGAAAAGTTTGTCAGCGACGGTGCAACAGCTTCTTCTGGATGTCGGTGAGCGCAGAGAGGCTCTTCATCATGTGGAAACATCTCGCTGAACGCAAGTCTACAAGACTGTAAGCGCTACAGGTGGAGCTGCTGTCTAAAGCTACACGATGTTCGCGAAAACATGGAGAAGATGTGCGAAATGTGTCTCTCGGCATATTAGGAAAGGTCGTTCCAGATGCTCTTCAGGACAGTGTTGATATTGCTCACCGTGTGGGTCCCAAACGCGCTGATGGCAAAGTCAGATCGGTCATAATCCTCCTCATACTGTGCCGCGGTCCTGACATTACTTGCGCTGCAGATTTGTAGCTGAACAGACTGCGTCTATCTATCGGAGCCCCTGTCACCAGATGACGATGACAGGGCAGCAGAGACACGCTGTGGCCTCTTGTGAGGAAAGCAAGGGGAGGAGGGCAAGAGGGAATCCCTCCGCGTCAGGGAAACTGTTCTCCTGTACTCCGATGTTAAATCACTGTTTAAACCAGATGACTTTGCATCACCTTTACGTGTTAAATATAATTAACTCTTTAACTGCCACGCCAAGACAAAAGCACTAGAAATTTAGTTTGATAGCATTTCTTTACTCGTAATTACGCTAGTTCTGAAAATATAAAGTGTAAGACCGATTTAACTAAAACATAATCAAATTAAAATATTTTGAATACTAAATCATAGCCATAAGCCATAAAATATTTCAGATTCTCTTTTAACACAGTAATATACACGTTTTCTGTTTTTTTTTTTTTTTTAACAATACAATCAAAATCAAGTGAATTAATGCAACAGGATTTAGTTTGGTGGATTTTTTTGTAAACCAGCAGTGATGTGTAGTGTGAATCATTATTAAAAAAAAGTCTTTCAAACAATATAAAACACTGAAAAACGAATCTCGATGTCCGTAGATTTGTCCTGAAACTTGAGAACTTGGATTCAGACTGTGTTCTCTTCGCTGGCTTTATGAAGTAAGGCCTCATCAGCAGTCTGCAGAATGAAAAGTCTAAATGAAATTCAGAAACACGCTCGCACAGCTCTTGGAATAATATGACAAATTCAACAATTAAAAATATTTTAATAATGAAAAACATGAACACCTAATTTTATAAAAAATATATAAAAAAATAACCTCAACATGTCCATAAACCAAAACAGTTCTTTAAAAGGTTCTTAAAGTTACATTTAGAACTGTTTGTAAGTGTTTTGGAGAATAGATTTGGAGAACCCGTTATTATCAATGCTGCTCAGCCACGTTCCTGGAGGACAACCAGCACTGCATGTTTTACATGTCTCCTTCTTCTTCCACACTCATTTCATGTCTAATGAGCTGATGATCTGAATCAGGGGGTCTGTTCTTCATATGTGGATCACTCAGTTAGCTGGATTTGGATGTTGACGATTTGAACACTTCCCGGTAATTTGCGGGACATCATTTCTGGCCTTTCAGAGTGCAGCTAATGTCTTCTCTGAAGGAGTGTGTTTGTAGTCCAGCAGAGCTGCACGTTTAGCTGTAACGGCTGCATCAAGTTATTCCCTCTTCACACCAGTCTGGATTTTTCCTCTCCTGCTTGCTAAAAGTTTCCATTGCTGAGTTGTAGATGGCATCTCGAACAGGGCTCCATCTGTCTGCTCCATCTATTTCATATATTGTAAATACGGAGTCTTAAAAGTTTCTGACCAAAAGACATTGTACACATGCATAAAACCAATTCACGGCTGCAAAATATATATATTTACAAGAACTATTTACATGCAGAAAATAAAAATATACATTCATACAATACATTTCAGAGATACAAAACAACATTTACAAATGTATGACAGTGTTCATCCAGAATGACAACATGCAAGAGTGTGTGTGTGTGTGTGTGTGTTTGAGTATGTGTTTGAGTGTGTGTATTTGAGTGTGTGTGTGTTTGTGTGTGTGTGTTTGATTGTGTGTTTGTGTGTGTGTGTGTGTGTGTGTGTGTGTGTGTGTGTGTGTGTGTGTGTGTGTGTGTGTGTGTGTGTGTGTGTGTGTGTGTTTGAGGCTTTCCTGGCAGCTGCAGCTCATTTGTACTATTTAGCAGATGAGAGCTGAAATCGGTTCTGAAATCTATTACGCACTGCTTTTGTGCAATCTGACCCTCTCCAGTATGGTTAATGGAGATCAGGACGCCCACACTGTAAAAAAAAAAAAAAAGTACACTCAACTTAAAGTTTTAAAGCAACCAGCTTCAGGACGTTTTTGAGTTTTCTCAACTTAAATCAAGTAAGTGCAGCATTTGGGTTGAAACTCAAAAACGTTCTGAAGCTGGTTGGCTTACAGTTTTGAGTCGAGTCAACTCTTTATTTTCTTCTACAGCGCAGGCTACAAGACAAAGATTAAATTCTTCTACTGACAGTGTTGAGTTGGGATTACAGTTTTTCAGACACAATTCAGAGCACAGTTTGTGTCACAGAGTTAACTATAATAGAGCAAAAGCTTATCGTCTTTATTTTTAAAGCCTTTTAACTGAGAATTTCAGGAGTTTAAAGCAATAAAGTTTTGTTTACTACTTTAATAAAACAATTGTTTTGAATGATTTATACATTGCAGAACATGTCATTCTACTACTGATTTTAGCTGCTGTACATGAACACTGTTAGACTCTCAGACACCCATAACACATTCTTTACATTTGCTCTGAAATAAATAATAAACAGAACATCCCTAATCAATAATATTTATCGCAGAAAAACAAAACATTGCAATGTCAGATTTTTGCAATATTGTGCAGCTCTAATTTGAATGGTATATTTCATTCTACAGGCAGTATTGTGGTCAATTGCTATATATTTGGCTTCCATTCAGAATAATTTATATTGTGTTTAACAAAAGAAAAACTTGAGCTTTGTTACTTTAAATGTGTTATTTTAGATGAACTATACTATTAATTAAACATACTTGCCTCCTCTGAGTAACTGATATAAACAGATAACATTAGGATCCATATGGTTGCATTATTTAGTTACTCGTGGTGCACAATTAATACCTGTACAAACAACAAACAAGCATTAAAGCCATCCCATGGCTAATTTCACTTTTCAATTTAACTTCATTTGTACAGCGCTTTTACAATGTAGATTGTGTCAAAGCAGCTTCACATAGAAGATTATAGTAAATTGAAACAGCGTCAGTTCAGTTTTCAGTTTAGTTCAGTTCAGTGTGGTTCACTTCTCCTTTTAAAATTGCAAAGGGCTCACACCTTTTGGCTTTCATAGACAATTATGTTTACATAAAAAAATGTTGACAAATACTCACCGCTATTATTAACTCTTTGCAAATTAAATGCACGAACAAATGAGTTCCAGATACCTGTACAATATTAAAACAATCCTCCCTTCATTGTCCCTTTTTAATTTGAATAATTAAGGTTTAATTTATTTTAATAATTCGTGAACAGCTCTGTAAAAAGTCATTCTTTGGCCTTGTAGATTTCATTAGTATTATTATGTAGACTTTATTTAATAAATACTTTCCTGTTTTTTGGGGCATTGTTTTTTACTTTGAAATTACTTAGAAAATGTCTGTAATAAAATCTAATCAATTTTATTTTTAGAATTTAGCTATTATTCTTAAATCATTTCAAAAAGACAAAATATTCATTAAATCCAGCAATACTGAAATGAGCATTTCAAATTCACAATCATCTTCTGTTAAAACGATCTTAGCATTAAACTATTTCAAAATCAGGGCAAATGTCAGAATGAGCTGCCGAGGAAAGGCTGCCCTCGCTGGAGACACGAGTAATGAGCTCCCGTCATCACCTGGAGGTCGACATCTCCACAATTATTTAAAGGACATTTTAAAATACTGTATTCTTATTGTTAAAGTCAGATATATGCCATATTTTCACTGCTTAAGAAAAAAAAAACCACAATATTGCGATTTGCTCTGGTTGTCTACTCGCGTCAGATTGAATCGCATTATCTCATGGACTTATTTTATTGCACATGTTCAAAAGCTTATACTCATCAACATGTAATCAGTGGTGTACTATATAAAATGCGTGTGGTTCAACCGTATAACGACACGGTAATCAATCATGTTGTTATGTTACGTTATTATACAAAAAGGCAATCGGTTTCAGGTGGGATCTGACTTGTTCATTTATGGGAGTTGATTCATGAAACTGAGCTGACTCGACTCGCAAACAACGTCTTCACCAGGCCATGCAGAACATCCGCATTTTAAACCTGGCATGGTCTCATCCAAACAAATTTATCGGTAAGTGTTGAAGTGTCCAATTCTGTCAGTTAAATGATAGTTGTATATTTTTCTGTATATTGCATGTAATTCACCAAGTAACTTTAGTTGCAGGTTCTTATGTCACGTTATCCGAAAATTACATACACAATGTATAAATACGAATGAAAGGAAGGTGTTTGTAACGCTAATGCTAATTTTGAGGTATTAGAGACTGTTTGAGTGTTTAAAGAGGTATTTTACTGTTAACTTGGTGTTAACTGTGTTCTATTTCAGCACAGCATTGAAGTAAAGTGACCACAGAGATTTACTGACCACCAGGCCCAGTTCTTGCTAACCACAGAGGGGTGGGCTGACAGAAATCCCAGGTGGGCAGTTTTTGGGGGTGTGGTTAGGAGATGGAATAGCAAAAATATTGATATAATAAAGTTCTTGCTTGTAGTTGCATATTATATTAAGTCAATATAAACACAAATATGGTTTCAACGAAGAGTGATTTTTAAATTCAGTCAACATTCAGAATGGATGATTACTAGACTAATAAGTCCACACAATCAAGCAATATTGAATTTTTTTAAAGATAGCATTGTTTCCGCTACATTCATTCCTCTATGGCGAGGCGCCAATCTAAAATTAATCCCGCCACGACTACATTACAGCTTTTCATTCAAAATATTCAGTCATGTATTTTTTTTAAATAGCGGGTTATGATCGCAGCAAAACCTATTCAAAGGTAAGTGAATTTTATCAGCACAATCTTTTTCTGTAACTGCAGTAGTGCTGTGTGTTATTTGTTTTACCCTTTAAGGTTACGGTGCTGACTGACTGACAGGTCGTGATGCGTGAGGCCAGCAAACACGATGTTTAGCAATTTGGCTTTACTTTAGGCATAATGCCGCTCTGTAGGTCTATTGGAGACATTCATAAATATTCCAACAAATGTAAGAGACATACTGTTACATAAATCAGTAAATCGCACTTCAGCACATCAGCAGCGTTTATTTGAGAGCGCACAAGAAGATCTGCGCTTGAGCAGCGTATATTTGAGGGGGCGCGCAAGAGGTTTAGTGCACCAACAGAGGAAATCGGCACACAAGCAAAGAGATTCGCATGCTCATAGGGTATTACATAAATGCGATCTTGAATACTGCACTCATGACATTTGTCATTGAAATAACACCACAGATAGGTGGTAGATCTGTGTAAAAAAGCTGAAAAAGCCACAGCTGAGTAAATATTTATCTAATGTCATTATTATTATTTTTGAATGGGAGAGGGCGTTGTTCATGGAGAAAAATGTACCAAACAAAAGTCTTGTCAAATCTTTTATGTATCATTTCACCTTGTTCTTCCTTCAGTATAAAACAAATTTTAAAAGATTATTAATTTGTTTAAATGTACACTTTTATTGTGTATTATATTATATTGTTGTTAACCTGTTTAGTGGCTCCATGCTGCTGAACAGGCTCCACTAATTTGAGCTAAATTTAATAAATTTTTACGCAATCCATACTTGTTGAATTAATTGAATTAATAATTTTGCTTAATATGTTACCTCAATTTAATTGAGTAGATATAGGGTCTTATTTTGTACAGCTTAGTAGAATAGCACATGCAGCTAATGTATGAAACTTATCACACTGGTTAATCTCAGTTATTCAGTGTTATTTCAATGTGGATTTGTATTTCACTAATTACATTCATTCAATCATCCAAATACTGCGTGTTTGCATTGTAGCAGGTAGGATAAAGATGACATTACACAAATCTGACATGACTGTTTGTGAAGGAATAATGCACCTTTTACACCTGTTGGGTCAAATCTGATACCTGCATTTTCAACACAATTTATTTGTAACATAAAAAAATATTTTAAAGTAATTCTGCTTTGTTTTAATTAAAGAAAGCTTTATTTAATAAAATTAGTAGCATTTAAATTTTTTTTACTATAACATCTGGAAATTAGCGAACTGTTTCCAGCCAAAACGCCTGCGAGCAATTCAATGAGCGGCCATTTTGGAAAGGTCAAAAAAGCCCTTCCACTGGCTGCAGTGTCATGAAAATCCACAAGAGGGCAAAATACACGTATCTATCAATATACAGCAGGCTTTCAATCAAAAGAGTGATCAGGTTTATAATATACAGATCTTATAAACTTGAGTATTAAATATGATACGCGCTGTTTTATAGGGTAAAGGTCACAGACCCTCGCGAAAGACGACTCGTTGCTTGGCAACAGCAGAACGCGTTCTAACGGTTGTAGAGGGTCTGCTGACGCGCGCAAACTCAGCTTCAGTAATCTGCTGGAACAAGAAATGAAGGTTGATTGTGAAAGTTGCTCTCGGTCGATATATACATCGAGCAAAACAGTTGAACGATTTCAGACGATGTCTACAAGACCTTTCGAGATTCTAGCGGAAATGGAAAGTTGTAAGACTTTGACGGTTGAACGATTTCAGACGATGTCTACAAGACCTTTGGAGATTCTAGCGGAAATGGAAAGTTGTAAGACTGTGACGGGTGAGTCCAGACAAATGTTTCCTATTTGTTTCCTATTTCCATTTTTAAATGTCAGATCTTTGATACTAAAACTCTATTTTTACACTCTAAAATAACTTGTGTACTTATTTTGGATTAATAAATATTACCATACAATCATACACTGCCGTGAGCCCGTCTAACGGTCGCTTTAACCCGTTTGTGTGTACATTCAGGTGTCTGTTATCCCGGCGCTGCTGTTTAGCCGAAATATGGCGATCATAACTCGATAACCTGACGGTACACAGAGGTGTTTTCAGAGCATAGTGAATATAAATGCAGATTCAGTGTTTAGTGAACGACATCAGTCTATTTAATACTATAAAACAACAGAGTAAAATGCAGATAACCTACTAACTCTTACTTGAGTCAAAGTCAAACTCTTCCTAACGAATATATAATGATAAACAGGCCTGTAGATGAAAAAAACGGTAGTCTATTTTATTTTATTGGGAAAATAATAAACTAGCCAGCACATTCAACTTTCCTCAGTCAGAATTTGGCCTTCTGAATAATAAAAAATAACAATATTGATCATGTAGCAGTCCAACTACATGACAATTATTCATTCATTCATTTTCTTTTCGGCTTAGTCCCTTTATTAATCTGGGGTTGCCACAGTGGAATGAACCACCAAGTTATCCAGCACATGTTTTACACACCAAATGCCCTTCCAGCTGCAACCCATCGCTGGGAAACATCCATCCAAACATCTCATACACACACACACTCATACACTACGGACAATTTAGCCTACTTATGTCCCCTATAGCGTATGGGTTTGGACTGTGGGGGAAACCGGAGCATCCGGAGAAAACCCACACTAACACGGGGGAGAACATGCAAACTCCACACAGAAACACTAACTGACCCAGCCGAGACTCGAACCAGCGACCTTCTTGCTCTGAGGCCACAGTGCTAACCACTGAGCCACCGTGACGCCTGTTTTATGTAATTGTTTTCTGCCTTTTAATTATTTTAAAGCAGGAGAATATTATGTTCATGTTTCCTGAAGATTATCTACAGACCTGCTGCAGTAAATGTATAAAAACTCAGTGTTTGATATTTATAATCTGCACCGCTAAGAACTTAATTTGACAATTTAAAAGGTGATTTGGATAAAATTTCGCTTTGGATAAAAGCGTCTGCTAAATGACTAAATGTAAATGTGATTTGCTCAGTGTTGGGATTTTTTATGAAATAATGACAATAAAAATCATGATTTAGATTAAGAGTTTAATGTTCGTTGTGTTTTAATCCACAGTAGGAAGAAGAGGAGAGAAGAGGAAAGCGGATAATAAACCATATACTCTGCGGAAACGCATCAGAGTTACAGAACTGGAGAACACAAGAGACACAGAGATGAGCAGCTATCAAGAGAAAACCAGCTCAGGTGTGTCTCCATCAACACTTGTACAGCTTCAGCACCATACATTTATCACCACTGAAGATTCTGAAACATGAAGCTGGGTGCAAAGTGTTTCACTCAGTTAGCTGCTAAATCCAGTGAGCATGCGGAGAGTTTGGCCACTAGGCAACAATACAGTGTCTGGATCAAAGTGATTGATTTATCTATTATGGCCAAAATCAATACAATATTATATTATGATCATGCTCCATCAAGATCAACACTTTCTACTGTAAACATGTCAGAACTCAGATGTTGATTTGAACTTAATTTGGCCACTTTAAAGGGGATTTTCCCAATCTTTATATTTTTCGAGATTGCAACAGAAATCTGGAATGAATTAATGACAATAAACAAACATGATTGATTAATTAAAGAGTGTATTGTTCATTGTGTTGTCATCCACATTAGGAGGAAGAGGAGTGAAGAGGAAAGCAGATGATGATTTGCAGAGTGTTTCTGGTGGAGTCAAACCATACGCTCTGCGGAAACGCATCAGAGTTACAGAGCTGGAGAACACAAGAGTAGACGCCGACACAGAGGCGTCCAGCTCAGGTCAGTCCACTCTTAATGACTGGAGAAATACTGGAAAACTGGAGCACTGCTGCCATTTGTTAAATCCCAGAGTAAAATAAATGCCATTATTGAAATAACTGATTATTAATAATTCATTATTGACTGTAATCCACATCAGGAGGAAGAGGAGTGAAGAGGAAAGCGGATGATGATTTACAGAGTGATGGAGTCAAACCATACGCTCTGCGGAAACGCATCAGAGTTACAGAGCTGGAGAACACAAGAGACACAGAGATGAGCAGCTATCAAGAGAAAACCAGCTCAGGTGTGTCTCCATCAACACTTGTACAGCTTCAGCACCATACATTTATCACCACTGAAGATTCTGAAACATGAAGCAGGGTGCAAAGTGTTTCACTCAGTTAGCTGCTAAATCCAGTGAGCATGCGGAGAGTTTGGCCACTAGGCAACAATACAGTGTCTGGATCAAAGTGATTGATTTATCTATTATGGCCAAAATCAATACAATATTATAGTATGATCATGCTCCATCAAGTTCAACACTTTCTACTGTAAACATGTCAGAACTCAGATGTTGATTTGAACTTAATTTGGCCACTTTAAAGGGGATTTTCCCAATCTTTATATTCTGAAGAGTGTATTGTTCATTGTGTTGTCATCCACATCAGGAGGAAGAGGAGAGAAGCGGAAAGCAGATGATGCTTTTCAGAGTGTTTCTGGTGGAGGTAAACCATCTGCCCACCGGAAACGCATCAAAGCTGCAGAGCTGGAGAACACAAGAGTAGACGCCGACACAGAGGCGTCCAGCTCAGGTCAGTCCACTCTTAATGACTGGAAAACTGGAGCACTGCTGCCATTTGTTAAATCCCAGAGTAAAATAAATGCCTATTAATGAAATAACTGATTATTAATAATTCATTATTGACTGTAATCCACATCAGGAGGAAGAGGAGAGAAGAGGAAAGCAGATGATGCTTTTCAGAGTGTTTCTGGTGGAGTCAAACCATACGCTCTGCGGAAACGCATCAGAGTTACAGAGCTGGAGAACACAAGAGTAGACGCCGACACAGAGGCGTCCAGCTCAGGTCAGTCCACTCTTAATGACTGGAAAACTGGAGCACTGCTGCCATTTGTTAAATCCCAGAGTAAAATAAATGCCAATTAATGAAATAACTGATTAGTAATAATTCATTATTGACTGTAATCCACATCAGGAGGAAGAGGAGTGAAGAGGAAAGCGGATGATGATTTGCAGAGTGTTTCTGACAGAGTTAAACCATACACTCTGCGGAAACGCATCAGAGCTGCAGAGACGTCCAGCGATGAGAACAGCCACTCAGGTCAGTGTCCCGTCACTCTTCTACAGTTGTATGAGCGTATATTTGCCAGCTTAAAGGCACAGTGCACGACGACACAAAGCAGCAGAGCTTTTATTATGCCACAGTCCAGCACGTCTGGTTCTTCAGCTCGTGATCACGTGTGCTGTTTTATCAGACTAAATACATTTCATTTCTATTTATATTCTGTTATAATGCTGCTCTGTGCAGTCAAATACATTTCAAATACAAGTGTGCATCCAGTGGACACTAATCTATCCCATAATGCACTGCGAGATCATTCATGAATCACTTCTCTAGTGGATTTTGGAGATTTTGATAATAAAAGTCTCACATAATGTGCCTTTAAACCTGTGAACGATGCAGTATTGTGCAAAGTATTTCTCAGTAGAGCTTTATGACAAAACATCTGGAAACTAGTAGCACTGCTGCCATTTGAACAGATCCCCAAATACAATAAATGCCAATCAATGAAAGAACTGATCATTAATAATGCATTGTTGACTGGAATCCACAGAAGCTCCAAGAGCACAGAAGAGGAAGGCTGGATGTCTGGATCAGGACACAGCTGCTGCAAAACGAGTGAAAACAGCCCAGATCCAACATGGCGGCAGCAGCAGTGGCGGGAAAACTGCAGCAGAAGACAGCAGCTCAGCTAAAGACAGCAGCTCAGCTAAAGACAGCAGCTCAGCTAAAGACAGCAGCTCAGCTAAAGACAGCAGCTCAGCTAAAGACAGCAGCTCAGCTAAAGACAGCAGCTCAGCTAAAGACAGCAGCTCAGCTAAAGACAGCAGCTCAGCTGAAGACAGCAGCTCAGGTTCGTCTTCTGCCGTAATGTTTTCTGTCTAATCTGCAGGGTTTTGTATTCTTGTTCAGAGTTTTACAGAATTTTCTCATGATTAGATTAGAGCAGAAGAGTCACAGGAGTGAGCAAATGTCATAAATGTGATGTGTTTTTCTCCAGGATCTTTACTTGACAGATATGTGCTTGGAGAGAAGCTGGGACGGGGGCATGAAGGCACTGTCTATGTGGCTACACGGAAATCTGATGGCCAGAAGGTAACGTTCACTTATTTACACACACTTTCTGCAGTTTTAGAATAACTTCACAGATTTGACAGCAGGACTCTGATATTAAAGCAGCTGGACACACAGAGACAGAGGACACGTGCTGCACATGGACAGCAGAGAGAGAGAGAGAGTGTGTGTGTGTGTGTGTGTGTGTGTGATCAGACATCTCTCTGGTTGAATAAGTTTTGACTTTATGCTTTCTCTGCAGGTTGCCATAAAAATTTTGAATGAGGAGTATCATGGAGAGAGACACTACTTGGTAAGTTTGCGTACTCTACTGGAAATATCTGAAGAGAAGTGATGAACTCCATGTTTAGTCATGTTTCCATGTTGTGTATTGAAGGGTGCAAGTGTAAACAACACGCTTTATGGAAAAGACTGAAACTGGACGTGTTTAGTCATTTCCAGAAATCCTGTTTTGACTGAATATTAAAGAGTTTCTGGACATTTCTGATATTGGGGGTTATCAGCTTTAGTAGATGAACTGTGGAGCACAACACCAGTCATAATGTCTGAAACTGAGATTTGTGGATCATCTGAAAGATCAATAAAGAAGCTTGTCAATAGTGTTTGCTTTGTTAGAACAATATTTGATGAGAGATGCGGCTGTTTGACCATCCGGAAGGAGAAAAACATCTGAATATTGAGAAAATCAGCTTTAAAGTGAATAACTTCAAATAAGTCCCGCACATTTCCATGTAAACTACATATGATAATAATACCACATCGATAGGAAATGCACAAACATATACTGAAACTAAATCTTGAATTAAAGTCAGAATTGAGAGTTTTCCTAAAAATAAACCCGCATGACAGAAGACTGGTGTAGTGGTCCAGGGTTTGAGTTAACATGTGAACATAGCTCTGTTTCCATCCACCTGTTTCATGCACATGTAGGATTCTCACATAAACAATGCTGAAAACAGCAAGATGCACAAACATGTTGTCATGCGCAGAACTTACTAGGATAAACTTTATTCCAGAAGAAAAGATGCGCATCAGCTACATCAGGAGCATTTTTACCTGATAAACTCCAGCATGCAGATTAAACGAGTCATGTGATTGTGTCAGAAGAGGTCATGTGAGGATATCAATGTGTGTTCAGGGTGTTTGCCTCATTAATGTTGGTCTGCAGCTCTCCAGAGTGTCAGATGTGAAATGTTGTTGTGCTGATTGTAGAAGGCCTCTCAGTCCTCCGTCAGTCCGTCTTCACAGTGCTTCAGTATTCTTCTTCTTCTATTGTTATTCCCTCCAGAACTGTCTTGAGCATCTGTCTGCGCTCGCGTCTCTAAAAGCCGCCGCATTCACCGCGCTCATTGTGTTTGGTCTTGGTCTTCTGAGGCGAAACTCATTTCTCTGACTGATATTTGCCGCCAGTTTATAATTCAGTGATGATTTAGTTCTCGTGGACTCATTGATGGAAACGCTGCTTTATTCTTTTATATGATCTGCCAGTTCTGCACATGAGTTTAATCTGCATCTTTGGATGGAAACACAGCTATAGACACATTACAATGTCATTAATATATGAGACATCACATCTAACCTTTTCCTGACTTGATTTCTCTCTAGGCTGGATATCCTAAATATGTGATCCCAGAAGTATTTAGTCTGATGAAACTCAAGAAACCTCCGCTCTGCCCGCACATCACAGAGCTGTACGAGTTCGCCATGGAGGGAAGCAAAAACTACCTGGTCATGGAGTACGTGCCCTCGTACATAACCTTGGGGAAGTTCATCAGGAAGAACAATGGCCGCCTGAGCGAGAGTGTTGCCCGGCCGCTGCTCATGCAGCTCATTATTGCTGCACAGCGCTGCATTGAGCATGCCGTATACCATGGGTCCATGCATCTAGAAAACATCCTGGTCAATCCAAAGACCCTGCAGCTCAAGCTGATAGATTTCGGCAACAGTACTCATATTCCAGACAACTGCTGGAGATCCCCCTATCTGGGTGAGTTGGCTTTTTAGTTTTAGTAATGAATAACTCTCATGTCGTCCTGAACCCTGAACACAAATGAAGATGTTTTAGATGAAATCTGAGAGCTCTTTGAGTCTCCATAGACAGCAAGGGTATAAATGGACCCAAAGCATCCTCAAAACAGGCCATATGCCTTCAGTGGATCAATCAGAGCTTTATCAGACTCTGAGAACACTTTCATTTCCACATAAAGCTAAGATAAAGACTCTCTCTCTCTCTCTCTCTCTCTCTCTCTCTCTCTCTCTCTCTCGTGTTTCTACTAAAACATCTTCATTTGTGTTCAGAAGCTGAATGAAGGTCTCAGGGGTTTAGGCTGAGTTATTAATAACAGAATGACATTTTTGGGTGAACTGACCCTTCATCTGTATCCTGTGTATGTATGCTGATGTCAGGAGGGCAAAGATATTGTGAATTACTGACATGAAGATCTCTCTTGCAGGAGTAACGAGATACCGTTTACAGAAGGGGGAACGCTACAGAATCATTACTCATGCTGTTAGAAGGCATGTCTTGGCTGTTAGAGGAGCGCTGTCAAGGATGGTCAACGGATATACCAGTATCTCCCATTATAGTCGACGTCGACGATTTCATCCCAGTCTGTCAGCAGGTGAGAAAACAACACTACACACGGTGCAGCTCACGGGCGCCGCTAGGCCTCTTATTTTCACTCAGTCCCCCTAAAGGTTTTGTGATTAGCTCATGAATGATCCACTACAGGGGTGCTCAACCCTGCTCCTGGAGATCGACCTTCCTAAAGAGTTCAGCTCCAACCCTGATCAAACACACCTGAATCAATTAATTAGGACCTGAACAGCACTTGATAATTACAGGCAGGTGTGTTTAATATGGGTTGCAACTGAAATTTGCAGGAAGGTCAATCTCCAGGAACAGGGTTGGTCACCCCTGGTCCACTACTATATTATCAGCTCAGTCCCCTTTACATTTGATAAGAAAGCAGCAGCAAACTTCAGCTCCTCTGTTTTCAACTAATTAGTCATTTGATCAGTAAAGCACAGCCGTGTGGAGAGAGCAGAAGCTGTGTTTATCCATAGATTGTATAATATCTGCATATTTGCAGTTCTTTGCTGTAGAAACACTTGTATCACTTGTACCCCCATAGCTTTTCCACTATCGAGCTGAACTATTGAACTGATATTGGCGCTATGTTGTGGTTCATATCAGCTGTCAGTCACTGAAGGCTTCCTGATGTCAGATGACGGGGAGCTTTTGTGATCCAGGCAAATGCAGAGATTATGTGGTGAATGTTGATCCGCCAGCCGAGATCAATCGAGTGTTTTCGGAGAAGGTGCCCGATTCTCGATGCGTTATTCACTGCGTGAACACTGCACATCATCGTCAAACAAGCGATTCTAAGGGCCCATACAATTAAGGGGTCCCAGAGGCATTATCAAGGGCCCGTGGCGCTCCTGGGTACGTCACAGCACCCTTATTTATTTAGAGGTCATCTGTTACGCGGCTCTGGCTAAACTTTATTTGGAGGGAAAATGACCAAATGTAATGTGATGATTGAAAATGACTGGAGGGGAAATAAATTTCAAATCTCTGTACATAACAGAAAATAAACGATAATAATGCAACAATAATAGTGCATTTGGGTTATAGTGGCAGAAGTGTATTTTTGGACGGGCCTTTGAAAAGTGAGCGAGCAATTTCACTAATAATATATATATATATATATATATAGCACTTCAATGATTTCCTTTTTAACAATCAATTAAATTACACAGCGGTTTATATCAAAAGTTGATAATGTTATGAAATACACCACATTTTGATGGTAAAATAACCGTGTAAGAGATGGCTGTTATTTCAGTACTCAAACATTAAATAACAAATACAGCAGGATATACAGCATATAAAGCACTATTATATTTAGCTCAATGCTGCTCTTTCATCTTTAGATTTGTATCATTTAACTTTTGTTATTTTAATTATTATTTTGTCTTCATAATTAACTAACGGGCTATAGACAGATTCCTGCTTGATGTTTTAGAAGATATTTTGCGCAGCTGCCCAGAATATATGAATCATTTTTTATATTATATGTAGTGTAGTTTACTTGTGGATGACTAGCGCGCTTCAGCTGAGTCTGTGGTAGTTCGACAACAGGACGTGTCGGCACTGTTCAGCATAGTCTAACTGTGCTGAGAATGGTTTGTAATCATGCTGCACCATTACAGGCTCAGGGGAGAAACAGCTCTAACCGTACCGAAGTGTTCTTAGAACGGTTCAGCACGATAGTAGAAAAGAGGCTAAAGTCATGGAGGAGCAGTCGGTTTCCCATGTATCTACAGTTTCCTCAACACTCCTCTCATCATCACAGCTGTTTCCTCCAGTGAACATGTAACTCTTAATGAACATTTCCCTATGTTTATTTCACAATGAACTCTGAATATACAGCTCATCACATTAACTATAGCGTACCGTCATGCACAGAGTTCAACAGTGACTGAAGCGCTCAGTGAATGCACTCACTGTAACATCAGAGTCAAACATCATGTGTTGTATTGTTTATTTCCACCTTTATTATGATTGTGAAAGCTGTAAATGAGCCTGTACAGTTTTATATGCTCATATTCATCTAGAACTGATCATAACTGACTGAAACTGTGGATTAATGATTTCATCCCAGCCAATCAGAATCAAGAATTTCACCAGACGACTGAATAAACCTCTGTGTCGTATCGTCATCAGGAGCATCTCTGACTAACATGTTCTGTCTTTAACATTTCCACAGAGTGCAAGGATCTGTTACACTGGATGATCAGTTACCAGCCTGATAAAGGACCTGTGTTAGAGGAGATTTTGGAGCACAAGTGGTTCAGCATGAAGTAGAGGCCATCAGCAGCAGGAAACGGTTTCATTCTTCCATGTTTGATGTTTGTCATTTGTTGTTTTCCGCTTCTGCTTCCCAAATGCTGCACTTCCTCCTGCGAGGGTTGCAGTCAGAGCTGCATGTAAATGAGGGCCGGTTGAAGCGTCCCTATTGGTCCACCAGCTCTAGACCGACAGCTCCTCCTCCAGCCAATCAGGTGAGGAAGGAAGCTGATGTCAGTCTAATGGCGGCCGATGCGCACAGGCGACGCCGGAGATTGAGTGTTAGCGCTAATCCTCAGCTGGGGCAGAATGTGTCTGCGGCAGGACAGCATTAATCGTTGAAATAAGGAAAGCAGGTTGATTGACGTTTAGACAGGACGTCGTGTTTTATATGAACTGGGTTAGCACCGACTGTAGAGTAAATAGTCATATTAAGGGAAATAGTCACAGATGAATCAATCAAACTGCTGGATTTATTAGCATACTGGTGTGCTTTATTTCTCTAGCTGTAGGAGTAATAGTGAAAGATAAAGTCTGCATATCATTACTGTAGTGCGTCAATACTTTATAAAGACAGGAAGCCTAGTTTAGACAGTGCTCGTAGCTCTAACGGGACTTTAGGCAGGTTTAAGTGAGATAAGCGCATATAACAGGGGCGTCGTGGGCCGGTTTTGACGGCGTTTTCTCTTTAACAGATAGGATAGGGTGGTGTAGATGGCGCTGACGAGGCAGGATTATATGGGCCGATACGCTAGATATAAGAGCTCCTGCCACAGACAGATTTTAGCCCAGCTGTGGATTTGTCAGATCTGATGAGGATTATTTCTAGTGCTGCTGCTCACACCTTTCTGCTTTCTTCTTCTTCTTTCACTTGTTCTCCAAGCGAGCGCTGGATTTCTGCAAATGAGCCAAAACATAAAGCAGTAGCTGAAGGGGTTTAATGGAGACATTTTGAACAGCAGGGTTTGCTAAATAACAGCGCTTTAGTCAAGACTGGGACATTTAGAGATTAGTTACGGACACAAGTGTAGTTTAGAGTAGGACTTTAATAGATGTTTATTGATATTAATCAGCTTATTATTGATGATGTTTAGTTTATTTCTGCTCGTGTTCTTTAGATTATATGCTGGAAATCCTCTGCTTGTTTGGAGAAAATCTTTGGTCCTCATTGATGAAACATCAGTAAATATTGGAGGAAGTTAGTGATAGTTAAAGGTTTGATAGTTAAACGTGTTCGTTAATGAAGTATAATCAGTCAGGGTTAGGGTTTAGAGTTAGACATACACAACATAGAGGAGTAATCATCTTTACTAATGAGGACAAACCTCACCTCTTCCTTTCTGTTTTCTTTCTTTCTTTCTTTCTCTCTTTCCCAGTTCCCTCTAAACTCTTGATTCTTGGTTTTTAGAGTTAGGTTAGGGTTAGGTTATAGTCAGTGTGTTTGTTAGGGCTATGATTGGGTTAAGGTTAAGTTAGGTTTATTGTTGGGTTAGGTTATGGTTAGGCATTATTTAGGGTTAGGGTTGGTTTATGGTTGGGTTTGAGTGTTAGGTTAGGGTTATGATTAGGTTAGATTATGGTTAGGCTTGGTTAGGTTATGGTTTGGTTAGGGTTGGGTTATGGTTGGGTTATGGGTTAATTAAGGTCATTTTTTGCTGTATGTTTAGTTTTAGTCTCTCCTCTTTCTTCTTCTCTGTCACTGTTGTGTGATCACTGCAGATTGTTATTTAAGAGCGATTGGTAATTATTATACACTTCTCTGTCCTCGCCTGTGCGTATCGGCCGTCATTAGAGTGACGTCAGCTTTCCTCCTCGCCTGATTGGCTGGAGAAGGAAGCTGTCAATCTAGAGCTAATGGGCCAATGGGGAGGCTTCAGCCGGCCCTCATTTGCATGCAGCTCTGACTGCGACACTCGCAGGAGGAAGTGCACAATGTGGGAAGCAGAAGCGGAAAACAGCATCATGTCAGAAAACAATGGAAGTATGAATTCCTGATGATCTGATTTGGTCACTGACCACATGTGTGCTGCTCTTCTATCATTTCTGTGAAATTGAGACTGTACGCAGAGCGGCCTGCGAACCCCATGGAGTGTGTTGAAGCTGTTTTCTGCTGATCAAACTGTAAACTATTGTCTTCAATAAACTGTATCTCTGACTCCTGCTCTTTGTTCATCACACCGGCTCCTTGCATTAACACAAGTCAAATCCTTCAGCGTAGTGATACGGCACTGTAATGCACTCAAAACATGCCTGAACTACTTTATCTGTGTGTTGATCTGACAATAAGTGTGAACACAACACAAAACAACACAGAGAAGATCTGTTTTACAGACTGCAGACTCAATTTAGCCTTTATAGAACAATATTCATATATTTTTTGATAAGTATTTTTATTGACAATATACATAACATTGCTAAGAATGTGAAATTACAAGGAATATCAGGACCTTTTAACAATTAGCAAAGACAAATAATAGTAACAAAAAAATAAATAAAATAAAAATACAACCCACCCCGCCACCCCCCATCCATACAAGCTATAATTGTCACAAATTTTGTCAAAACATTTCTCATTTTGATGTTATGTAAAGAAAGTTGAAATGGTTGATGATAATAATAAATAAAATCAGTAATGTCCAGAATGATGCACAAATACATTACATTTACATATATGATAAAACATTAAATTAAAAAAATAACATTAAATAAGAGAAAGTAAAAAACAACAACAAAAAACACTAGCAAAACTAACAATAGTTATATGAAATAATCAGTTAGTAAAGTCTAACAGGTAATGTGTCCAGAAATGGTCCCCAAATATAATCAAAGTCAGTAGGCTTTTGTCTGACAGAACACAATATTTTCTCAGGAGTACTGTAAGATACGAGCTCATTGATCCAGTGATTTTTCTCGGGGGGGTTCTCAGATTTCCATTTTTGAAGTATGCATTTTTAGCTGCAGTGCTTGCAAGCAAAATAAAGTAGCTGCTGTGGTAGGTCAACTGAAGTGAACTGATATCACCTAGCATCCAAATTTTAGGATCTGGATCAATTTGATTATTGGAAATTCCCGAGGATGTTGCAATGACAATCTTTGTGTCTTTCTTGTGACTAAAGCCCAAATGCAGAGACATTCAAACTGACCAATCAACATGCGACCACACCATAAAACCCCCAAAGTCCACACACCAGGCCCTGATCTCATCAGTATCTGCCTTTGGAGTCAGTATGGACCTTCTTGAGTCAAAAAGACATGTTTTGTCATATAAACAAATGCATATGATCATTCAGCCTCTTACAAAAGCATCAACTTCATGTGGGGTTGAGAATAGTTTGAATCCTCCCTGATATCAGACTCCAGTTTAGCTGGATAGCGGATGGCGTATTCAATGTTTTTCTCACAAAGCTTTTTCTTCACATCATTAAATCCATTAATCTTGCGTTGCATCTTGACACTGTAGTCTGCGTAGAAAGAGATTCGCTTCTCGTTCAGGGACAGCTCACCCTTCTCTCCGGCCAGTTGGAGAACCTTGTCCTTTTGTCTGTAATTTAGAAATTTGGCGATGATGGGTCTGGTCCTGTCGGAAACCTGGAGCTCTCTCCAGAGTAATCGGAGCAGTGAAGTTTTCCTTCCCTAACAGTTGCGGGATGAGACTTTCCAAGTATCCAAGCGTGTCACGACCTTCAGACTTCTCTGGGATGTTATAATCTTTATATTTGATCTCCTGCTCCGGTTCTCGAGATCATCAGTTTTTTCTTTTAGGAATGTTATCTCCTTTTCCATCTTTACAATTCCCGCGCAGGAGTCTCTCAAATTGTCTTCATTAGCACCAATCCTGACCTGCATTTTGTCGACCTGCTCGTCTAGAGTTGAAAGTGACAGTTCAATTTTGGACAAAGAGCTTTGAATGTCGGTTGTTTTCTTATTTATGTGAGATGTAAGTTCGTCGTTAAAATCACAAATCGCTTTCATGAGAGATTTAAGCGTTCTTGTTCAGCCGCCATCTTTTGGGGTATCAGCGATCTGTCGTCAGGTCCTTTAGTTGAGTTTCTCGCACCACAAGTTGAAAATTTCCTCTGAGTAACGAAATCAATATATCTAGAAGAGCATGTGAGATACACCCGGAGCTCACTGACACACGTCCTGCTTCAATGCCTGCATCACGTGACTCCTTTATTGAACAATATTGATGCATCTGTCATGTTTAAAGCACATTGCCCTGCCTTTTGTGTGACTATAATGTGAAATATTAGAGTGTGTTGAGTGTGAGTTTTTAAAAAACCGAGCACAGCACGTCTGTGTTAATCACGCTATGTCTGACTGCTCTGTTTTAAATATAGGGGGACCTCAGGGATGTGTATTATCACCTGTTTTATTTTCTATATATATATTAATGAACTGCAGTGCAATATTGATGACAATCTCACACTCATCAAATACGCTGATGATCTGGCGTTGGTTTCCTGTCAGGAAGAAATGAATAGCTCCTTATATTTGAAATATATTAATAGTATTACAGATTGGTTTGGCAAAAGTTCATTACACCTGAATATTGGGAAAACAAAAGAGTTATGTCTGGTGAGTCAAACAAGAGCGGTAGATGCCAGTCTCTTTAAACCGGTCACCATGAACAGACAAACAGCAGAGCAGGTCTCGAATTTTAAGTATTTAGGCACAATTATTGATAATAAACTGAATTTTAATAGTAATGTAGAGGCGGTTTATAAGAAAGCAAGTCAGCGCCTCTGTCTCCTTCGCAAATTGAGAAGTTTTAATGTAAGTACACAGACTTTAAACATGACATATAGATCATTGATAGAGAGTGTTCTCGCGTATACAGTAATATTGTTTCATGGTTTGGTAACACAACACTTAAACGGAAGAGGAAATGATCGCAAATTATCAATCAGGCAAATAAGATAACGTCCTGGTTACGTACATAACCCACATTCCCTGAATAAGGAACGGAGACGTGTGTCTGTATAAACAGACTTTGGGAGTGCTTTAGACGACCAATCATTTCTGAAGATATAAAGACGAGCCAATGAAATGCCAATTGAATTGGCGGAGCTTATCTCCACAGCTGAAACTGATGAGCCAATTAGGGCTATATCAGTCGGCTGTGTGAGTCAGCTCGTCAGAATTTTGCCTGCTGAAGAGCCGATCGCTCAGCTCCCAGCTGGAGACTCAGGTGCTGTGGCAGTGGAGACACACGTCTCCGTTCCCTTTTCGGGGAACGTGGGTTCCGTACATAACCTGGACATTCCCCTTAATATGGGAACTTCTATGTGTGTCTGTATAAACAGACTTTGGGAGACTGTATGGAAAGCGCCACACCAACCAAAGCCCGTCACGCTTCTGATGTGTAGTTTGCTAAGCCAAAGCGTGAGCGCACTGACATCACCAGTCCCCTAGGCCCAACATATTACCATTACATGGGAATAAAAGTTTAAGTTTAATCGTGGGTCGTAAGTTTGCTTTTACCTAGCTAATATAGACTAGGGATTTTTGGAAAAAATCAGAAGGGGAGACCTGATGGTAAGAGGCATATGGACTAGCCCTAATGAGGGGGAGTGCTACATATGATAAGCTGTTTAGCGGTTTAGGGAAGATACGGGACCGCCTGATAAGGGGGAACCAATGACTGTAAAAAATATGGACGACGCGACAGCCCTTTTTCCCATTGAACGCCTTGAGGGCAAAACGCCTGCTTGACGGGCACAAACTGTCGCAAAAGACTGCTGAAATTGGAGCCAGACATGCGCAGAAGGACTGTCTGATGGAGCCAGAGGAGGAGCCGCGAAAATGAGCGGAGTCGAGCTTCCAATCAAACGCTTTATGTAAAATCAACTACGCCCCCCGAACTGCTCAGCATGCGTTTGCTGTCATATCAACACAAATGGATGTAATAACGTTAACAAATATGAGGGTTTTTATATTCAATCGCGCCAGCTCCAGGCCGCAGCGCATAACTTACTCGCGGCGTCGCGGGCTGATTCCGGCTCGCATGCGGCAGCGCCTGCTCGCTCGGCCGCCGCATCTGGCTCGATTGACTCGGGCTGGAATTGGGTAGTGAGTCCAGGCATCCGGAGTAGGTCCAGCAGAGGTAACATTAGTCAGTCTGAGCTCTAAGAGATAAGTCTCCGGCAGGCGAGAATCTAGCCGGAACTGTGTTTTGCTATCTGGGTGGCTAGGCGTGTATCAGCAAACTAATAAAGCCCGAAAAAAGCCCTGAACTTAGCGAATAAACAGTGTTCCACCAGGATCATGTATGTCAGAAACTATAGTTTACTGCTGAACTCATTTTGTCATGGTAAAATAACACAGAAATCGAATAATAACATTTCAGTCTACTTCAGTCTCCTGCCGAAGCTCAGACGCCGCGCTTTGAGAAACTGTCAATCACAGCTGTCAATCACGATGACACGCCCAGCATTAAATTACTGCTAAAAACAAACTGTTTACAAAAATGAAGATCTGCACCTATTTCAGCACAATAACCAGTGCCTTAATCCACCAGAACTATCTTTCGGGACATTTTAGTGCAAGTGTAATATTTTTTTTTATTTGGGCTCAAGTCTCCTTCATTAACACGGAGGAGGCGGGCTTTATGACTTGTACTGCAGCCAGCAACCAGGGGGCGATCTAACGGCCGAGACCTTCACTCAAACGTAGGCTTGCGGCACACTTGGGGGGAACACACCGTGGTAATTGTAGTAGACATGAAATGGTTAACGTGTCACGTGATTGTGGTGGAGGGTCACCGGGGTTACGTAGTGCGCTTATAAGTGGCACCTGTTCATTCACAACTTAGGAAGGAGAGAGAGAGAGGGTGAACGGGGACGCGGTACTCTTTGTTGACCAAACAAACACAAACAAACTCAAACGAAATCAAGGTTAAGCCCAAATCAAAGTCTACACTGTCAACAGATCAAGGTATGTTTTATATTGGAAAATAAACGAGTGATGACATTGAAACGACTTCTTGCCTTGTGTACATTTGATGTTTGCGTCACAAAACATGTCTCTGGTTTAGCCTCTCAGCTGTTACTCCACGTAGCCGCTACAGTAATAATGCATATGGCATCACCAAGTGGGGATGCACACAGCTGGCACCGATCCTCAACATGCGTGTAGACCGAATGGGCGTACCAACCGCACACTGAACTCTCTAGGGTTCGCCTGAGAAGGGAAACTTTCTAGCAGAGTAGAGTAAAGCGCACGCATCTCCAGGTTAGGGAGCATGGCGCAGCAAGCGTTTGTGACACTGAGCTTAGTTCCCCCCTGATTGATTGGGGTTACCCAATAACCGGGAGGAAACTGGCTCCACTCGAAGATTACAGAACCTTGCGAATGTGTTAGGTGTCGCCCAACCCGCAGCTCTGCAGATATCTGTGATAGAGATGCCGCGTGATAACGCCCATGAGGAAGCGACACCTCTTGTAGAGTGCGCTCTCACGTTAGGAGGCTGCGGCTCGCTCTGGCATTGATAAGCGAGGGCGATGACATCAACTAACCAGTGGGCCAACCTCTGTTTTGACACGGCACTTCCCTTCTGCCGACCACTGTAACAGATAAAGAGCTGCTCACATCATCTTACATTTTGCGTTTGTTTGATGTAAAGGCGCAAAGCGCGAACGGGACAAAGCAGTGAGTGGGTTGAGTCTGCCTCCTCCGAAGGCAGAGCTTGCAGGTTCACCACCTGATCTCTATATGGGGTGGTAGGAACCGTGGGCACATAGCCAGGCCGGGGTCTCAGGACGATGTGAGAGTAACCCGGCCCGAATTCAAGGCACGATTCGCTGACCGAAAATGCCTCCAGATCCACAACTCTCTTGAATGACGCCAATGCGATCAGCAGAGCTGTCTTAATGACAGAATGTTAAGAGATACTGACTCGAGTGGCTCAAACGGATCTCTCTGCAGACCCGCTAGGACTAGAGAGAGATCCCAAGAGGGCATGAGAGGGGGGCGGGACAGATTTAACCGCCGCACACCTCTGAGGAATCGGATGAGTAGATCATGCTTCCTGAGCGTGTTGCCATCTACCACATCATGATGAGTGGAGATCGCAGCCACGTAAACCTTCAGTGTAGAGGGTGACAGCCTACGCTCCAGCTTATCCTGAAGGAAGGATAACACAATGCTAATCTGGCAAGTTCGGGGGTCTTCTCTGCGAGAAGTGCACCTCTCAGAGAATAGACTCCACTGCTGGGCGTAGGCATGTCTCCTAGAGGGTGCTCTAGCCTGAGTGATGGTGTTAAGTACCCCGGGCGGTAAGTCACCTAAGTCTTCTGCGCTCTGTCTATGGACCACACGTGGAGGTTCCAGAGATCTGGGCATGGGTGCCCCGTCCCTGAGAGAGTCCTCCCTTAGGGAGATGTGGAGAAGTGTCTGTGGGATCCTGTAGTCAGGATACCCTGTAGCAGGTTGTGAGTCTCTGAGCTCTGCATCAGGACTTACATGCTGCAGTGTATTTCTACATGCTCAGGTATTCATCTCTAACTCCTAAATGTATCTTTGAGGAATTGATGTTGTGCAGTCTTGATTGGCTTATTCTGTTTAATTTTGTGGATTGGAATGGAAAATCTTTGCCTGACAAATAAATGCAAGATTATTGTGTAACTCTAATATCTCCTGAAATCATGTTAATCTAGTAGATTGTTTAGGCTGATGTTTCCACAGCCTACGACCAGGATTAGTCACATTCAGGCTCAATGGATGAGCATGGCCACAGCATTAGAGACCTGATGATTTCTGACCATCACTGGCTTAGTGTGATATAATCTAGTGGCTAAATCAAACTTTCTTTAAGTGTGAGCAAGCATGGGGCGGCCTAATATTACTTAAAAGAGATTAGCTTATCTGCTAAGAATCAGAACTGGTGAGGATGTGTCTGTGAGCAGATGAACTGGCCAGAATACTGACTCTGAGCGACTTTGGGTAAACGATGAACTGAAAATAAGGATTTATTAGGTTAATCAATCTAAATTAGACCAAATCAAATTACAATAAATTTTAACAAATAAGCAAAAACTAATTATAACGCTGCTCATCCGTTTGCACTGGCTGCCAGTTGCTGCTCGCATCAAATTCAAAGCTCTGATGTTTGCTTACAAAGCGACTTCTGGCTTTGCTCCTTCTTATCTGCTCTCACTTCTGCAGATGTATGTGTCCTCCAGAAACTTGCGTTCTGTGAATGAACGTCGCCTCGTGGTTCCATCCCAAAGAGGGAAGAAATCACTTTCCCGAACTCTCGCGCTCAATCTGCCCAGTTGGTGGAATGAACTCCCTAACTGCATCAGAACAGCAGAGTCACTCGCTGTCTTCAAGAAACCACTAGAAACTCAACTATTTAGTCTCCACTTCCCTTCCTCATCTGCAATTGCCTCTCTGACTCCACCACTAACTGCAAAAAAAAAAAAAAATTACTAACGCTTTCCTTCTTAGACTTTACACAGCTGAAACACACTTGTCCTCGTTTGTAAGTAGCTTTGGATAAAAGCGTCAGCTAAATGACTAAATGTAAATGTAACAAATTAAAATATTTATTTTCACATGTGCTAAAAAGGCTTACACGCATTTAACCTTCACCCATGCTGTTAGTTCCGTCAAAGGACCCTTACAGCTAGGTAGTGCTGAAGAGTGTGAGCGGGACCGAGAGCTGTGCGAGCCCGATGGCGCAATTGTTTACAAGTGTGGAGTCCCGTGAAGGAGCTCCGGATGTAAAGTTTTGTTATGTGTTTACCTCATGGTTGAAGTTGTTGCACGTCCACCGGTTCCTGCCTCAAAATGAGCGAGTTTGAGCCACTTAAGTTGTACATTAAGGAAGCGTTCAGAAAAAACAGAACACCAGTGAAGAAACTCGACACAGAGACACATGAACACCTCACTGCCAACTAGTGTTTCAGAAGTGTTAATGCAGACCAACAGAGACAGCAGCAGAAGTTTGAATGCACAGCTACGCGCGTTGCATGTGCCGTGGGTCATGCCGATCACTTGACGCAGAAGTATAAACCAGGCTCAACACAGCTCTAAGTGAAGTGAAATATCCAGCTGAGGCTTAAATCTGAAAGTGGACAGTGTTTAAATCTATTGATTCATTTATAAAAGAGTCGACTCCAAGTACTTCAAATGAATCATCTTGAAAACGAGTCTTTAGCCGTTTCGACGTGATGTGGATACGAAACTTAAGCCCCGCCCAGTTGTTGTGAGCTCAAACCCGGGAAAACTGAAACCTGCAGCCCCGCCCACTAGCACAGAAAAAAGGCCAGACACACACTGCAGCAGACGCCGGTGGAGTGAAGTCTCGCTGTGCTCAGCTGGATATGAGCCAAGGCAAAGAAATCAAACAATTTTACAGACTGATTCATACAGAGCTTTACGAAATAAGTGCACAATGTTCATAACAAGCGCAAAGTGTGATTATTATTTGTCTATGGTGGACAAAAACTTGAAAAAATGAGTCAAGTCTATCTCAGTACCTAAAGCGGCTTCAAATTTCCCAAATTATTGAAAAGTTAATAAGACTGAAGTTCAGGGCAGAACTCATCATGCAGGAGTCATCCGAGAACACAGCGGTGAACATTTACATGTGTTAATGTATTGGGGAAATATTTCTGCTGTTGACTTGCTGAATTGTGCTGGGATTTATGAGTTATATGAGTGTAAATGTATTATTCTGAGCCTGATCTGCTCCATACACCTCTCCTCCTCTTCTGTTGTGTTCTGCTGTGATGTCTGACTGCTGTAGCGGTGAACAACTCGAAATATTCAGATGGAGACGTAAAAACCTGCCGGAACTACTTCAGTTAAAATTAATGAATAAATGAATAAATAAATGAATGAATAAATAAATGAATAATGGCACACAGCTCAATAACTCAGTGATGCAATAATACTTTATAATAGTCTTATATCGAGAAACAGTCAATCAGCTTTCATATCTGTGAACACATGAGCACTCGTACTGCATTCATGAACACGTTTATTCACACACACACACACACACACACACACACACACACACACACACACACACACACACACACACACACACACTGATGAAGAACTCCAGAGCTATAGAGGATCCTCCGGGATGGACACTACCGCTGCAGCTCTCCTTCATCAGTCCTGCTAGGCGTGATGTGTTAGCTGTGATGCTTTGTCCTTGAGTCACCGCGGGTCAGCAGGTCGTCATGGCGACGGATGGACCAGAATCTGACCCAACACACACACACACACTCTCCACGGCTCAATCTGCACCGCTGACCACACCTTCATCATCTTCATCCTCCACCTGCACACAGAGCTGACCTCAGACCAGTGTGTATGTCTGAGTGTGTGTGTAACCTCACACTTATATATGTGTGAACTTTGACCTCATATCTGTGCTGTGTGTGTGAGTGTGTGTGACTGACCCCAGACCTGTGTGTGTAACTTTGAACCTCAGTCCTATAAGTGTGTGACCTTTGACCTCATACCTATGCTATATGTATTTGACCTCTGACCTGTTTGTGTGTGTGTGACCTCTGACCTCAGTGATGTGTACAGTCATGCGTCTCCTGTCCTCCATCAGGTGTGTGAGCTCCATCAGCAGCCGCTGCGCCTCCGTCACACTCGCATCCAGACGCAACACCTGCTGCAGGTCTGAACGACACGACAGGTAATCCTGCACACACACACACACACACACACACACACACACATACTCCAGATATCAAACACAGCAATAGTCCAGTGGGCAGTTTCAGTAAGGAGTTTTAACCAACTCAGAGTTTAAAGTTGACCTGTGAGCTGATTTACCGAGAGATTATAAACTTTCCCTCATATAGCAGGGTTCAACACTGAGGATTTTTCTACTGGTGCGATTGGGCCAGTGGTTCAGATTTCAGGTTCAGTTTTTGCCCTGCCAACATTTTCTCTGGCCGCACCAAAAACAGAAGTCAGCCGTTCAGTTATTCAGCAGAACTTTGCTTTAAATAAACTGACAATTCAACAATGATTTCATTTAATTACAAAACTGATGAGATGATTTCAACAGTGGTTGAGTTGAAGAATACAACAAGGTTATGTGTTTTGTGTGCTTAAACCCTGCAAAATGCCTAATTTTGGAAACCGATAGATGACCAGTTAAACTTCTCTGACCACATCTCTAGAACTGCTCGATCGTGCAGATTTGCACTCTATAACATCAGAAAGGTCCGACCCTTCCTATCTGAACATGCAGCTCAACTCCTTGTTCAAGCTCTTGTTCTCTCCAAACTGGATTACTGCAACTCTCTACTAGCCGGGCTTCCAGCTAACTCTATCAAGCCTCTTCAGCTCTTCAGAACGCAGCAGCACGAGTGGTCTTTAATGAAGCTAAAAGAGCACATGTCACTCCGCTGCTCATCCGTTTGCACTGGCTGCCAGTTGCTGCTCGCATCAAATTCAAAGCTCTGATGTTTGCCTCCAAAGTGACTTCTGGCTTTGCTCCTTCTTATCTGCTCTCGCTTCTGCAGATGTATGTGCCCTCCAGAAACTTGCGTTCTGTGAATGAACGTCGCCTCGTGGTTCCATCCCAAAGAGGGAAGAAATCAATTTCCCGAACTCTCGCTCAATCTGCCCAGTTGGTGGAATGAACTCCCTAACTGCATCAGAACGGCAGAGTCACTCGCTGTCTTCAAGAAACCACTAAAAACTCAACTATTTAGTCTCCACTTCCCTTCCTAATCTGCAATTGCCTCTCTGACTCCACCACTAACTGCAAAAAAAAAAAAATGACTAACGCTTTCCTTCTTAGACTTTACACAGCTGAAACTCGCCTATCGCACTTCTTCACTGTTGCTCTTATAGTTGTGTAAGTTGCTTCCTTGTCTTCATTTGTAAGTCGCTTTGGATAAAAGCCTCTGCTAAATGACTAAATGTAAATGTAACTGGCTCATTGCATCAGTCTATAACACTGTCTATATTTTTTTTTATTTGTAAAGCTAGATGTAAAATGTGTTTCTCTTCTTGTTCTTGCTTGATCCATCAACATATTAATCATACTAGCCTGCTCTTTAATCAGTGATGGCCTTTGAGGATTTTTGTTTAAATGTAGACTAAGAATGCTGAAGGGGTCTATGAAGGGGTCAGTGCAGGTGCAGGTGCAGGTGCAGGGGGGCGTTTCTCATCACTACACCAACACTGCAGTCACGAAGCGATGTTGATCTTGCTGTCGAAATGAACAAAACAACAGGCCTGATACAGAATATCAGATTATATACGGGGAAATGATCAGACGGGGATTTCGGCCACTTTTGTTTCGGTCAGCAGATCAACAGCACTCGTAATATCTCAGCATGCTCTCACTGTCATATTAGACATGAAGCGCACATTTGAAATGACATCTGCCTCCTCATCATTCTCTCCTCATACAGCCGAATATATACGGCCAGTACACAACCATAACACACTGATGTAGCCTGGATTGCTGGATCGATTAGTTTCACTACATTTGATCCGCTCAGTCGAGCCAAGACCAGCTCATTCTGACCATCGCTTGATTTGGAGCGGACTCGAGCACGATTGCGGGATTCACATATGCACGAACCGCACTTACTGGGCAAACGAGACCACTTCCGAAACAAACATCTGCGCATGAACACACACATCTGACAAACAGTCCTAGCCAAATTAAACTAGTGACGGCAGCACATGCCCAACGGGCCAGCAACCATGCTGTATACTGAACATTACAGGTGTCATGCTGAATATAACTGTGTGTGTGTGTGTGTGTGTGTGTGTGTGTGTGTGTGTGTTTGTGTTGTGTGTGTGTGTGTGTGTGTGTGTGTGTGTGTGTGTGTGTGTGTGTGTGTTTGTGTTGTGTGTGTGTGTGTGTGTGTTTGTGTGTGTGTGTGTGGGTTTGTGTTTGTGTGTGTTTGTGTGTGTGTTTGTGTGTGTGTGTGTGTGTGGAGCAGCTGTAGGAGACACACTCACCTTCAGACCCTTATTGGCCAGTGCTCGTCTGTAGAAAGCCTTCTTATTGGTGGGTTCGATCTGAAGGGCGGAGTCACAGTCCTGCTGGGCTTCAGTGAAGCGCTCGAGTTTGATGTAGCAGAGCGCTCTGAAACACACACACACACACACACACACACACACACACAACGGCTATATCTGTGTCACTCTGAAACTCACACACACCACCCGTCTGTGTCACTGTAACACACACAGCTGGTGCTCAGCATCTGCTGTACCTGTTGGTGTACGCTGCGCAGGTGTGTGTGTCCAGCTGAAGACTCTGTGTGTATTTCTCTGCTGCCTCCTCATAGCAGCCGCTGCAGAACAGAACCTTCCCATCATGCCTCAGGAGCTCCAGCTCTGCAGTGAGACGCAAACACTCATCAGAAGGCTTCAGTCTGTGTCCAGTGTGTGTGTGTGTGTGTGTGTGTGTGTGTGTGTGCGTGTGTGTGTGTGTGTACCTGATGCAGTGTGTTCAGAGTTGTCCTGTGTGTGTTGCTCTGCAGTCTCTTTGTGTTCCTCATCCATCATGTGGGTGTGCCCAGGAGGTGTAACATTAGTGGGGGTGTGCCCGGGGGGAGTGGCTTCATTGTGGATGTGCCCAGGGGGTGTGACCTCCATCTGTCCAGAGGATGTGTCCTCAATGTGGGTGTGTCCTTGGGGTGTGTCCTCTGTCTGGATATGCCCAGGGGGTGTGTCCTCATCATGGGTGTGTCCCAGGGGTGTGTCCTCAGTGTGGGTGTGTCCCGAGGGTGTATCCTCTGTGTGGGCGTCTCCATGTGCAGCTCCGCCTGCGCTGCTGCTGCTGTGTGTATTTCCCATGATGCCTCGGCTCTCTCCGCTGTGTTCACTGTGAGCACCTGATGAACAGCACCGCTCAGACACTGATGGAGGAGCAGATTCTCTACACACACACACACACACACACACACACACACTCATGCTCACCTTCTTCCTCTTCCTCCACTTCCTGTATCAGGATTCTCCTTCCTGTTCTGCGTGTCTGCTGAGGTGGATCTGTGCTGCTCACATCCGCCAGGAGCTTCTGGAGGTCAGAGGTCACACGATGCTCACACAGAAGTCAATGTCAATGTGTGTGTGTGTGTGTGTGTGTGTGTGTGTGTGTGTGTGTGTGTGTACCAGTGCTGTCTTGTTTTGCGGCTGGATCTGGAGAACTGCTCTCAGGTCATCATGAGATTCCTGCTGGTGACCCAGATGTTTGTGCACAGTGGCGCGGCGCAGCAGAGCTACACACACACACACACACACACACACACACACACACACACACACACAGCTGTTACTTATTCTTATATTATTTTCTAAGTGATCTGTTTTACTTCGGGGCTGCAGTGGGGAGTACGTTTGTAAGAAGGTCTCTGGTTTGAGTCTCGGCTGGGTCAGTTGGTGTTTCTGTGTGGAGTTTGCATGTTCTCCCCGTGTTGGTGTGGGTTTCCTCCGGGTGCTCCGGTTTCCCCCACAGTCCAAACACATGCGCTATAGGGGAACTGATCAACTACACTGGCCGTAGTGTATGAGTGTGTGTGTGTGTGTGTGAATGGGTGATTCCCAGTACTGGGTTGCGGCTGGTAGGGCATCCACTGTGTAAAACATATGCTGGAATAGTTGGTGGTTCATTCCGCTGTGGTGACCTCTCATAAATAAAGGGACTAAGTCAAAAAGAAAGTGAATGACTGAATGTTTTACTTGATGAACATCATAAACCAGTAAACACACACACACACACACACACACACACACACACACACACTGCTGTTGCTCACCCTTGATGTTGTGTGGCTCGAGTTGGAGGACGGCGTCACAGTCACTGAGAGCGGCGGGCCACTGCTGCAGACGGATGAGAGTCTGAGCGCGGTTATTAAACACAGCAGCTGAAGAGGCCAGAGAGAGACTCCTGCACACGCACACACACACACACACACACACACACACACACACACACACGGGTCAGCAGTGTTTCTCTCACACACACACACACACACACAGGGCTTTACGCTAACATGTTTCATCAGGAGATGATCCAGTCTGCTGTGCCACAGTAACACTCGCGACTACAGAGGGAACATGATGGGTGACAGGTGTGTGCAGGAGTTCGGGAGTTGTAGTCTTTACATGTTTGATCGGGTCAGACACACTCCTGCTGCTTTATATGCTGTCCTGATCACAATGTGACTGAAATGGACACACTGTAGAGCCCTGAGACAGAGGTCAGCTCACACACACACACACACACACACACACAGACCTGCAGTAGTAGTCCAGCGCCTCCTCATAGTCGCGGCTCCTGTACGCTTCATTGCCCTTGTCTTTCTCTCGGAGAGCTGCAGTCTGCTTCTCCTGCGCTGTCAGAGCTGAACACATCATGAGGGAGAGACACACACACACACATACACACACACACACACACACACACACACTGCAGCAGCTCTGTTGTGTAATGTTGTGTGTTGTGTAGTGATTGTGTTACCTGTGCAGCTGCTGAGCCTCTGCTGGACCTCTGGACACACAGCAGCAGCAGCGGGAGCATTTCTCACACTCTCACCTGCGCACGCAGAGTCCACATCAAACCTGCAGCGCCGCCACACACACACACACACACACACACACACACAAACACACACACACACACACATTTACATGGACAGTCGCATATACACAATCTATTACACACAATTACAAATACTCAAACTGTTACACACATGCTGTTACACACACACACACACACACACACACACACAAACGCACACACACACACACACACACACACAAACGCACACACACACGCAGTTACATATACACAATTACAGTTACACACATAGCTACATGCACAGTGACCTACACAAACAGTTACACACTCAGCTACAAACACACAATTACACACACACACACACACACGCACGCAGTCTCACCTGTCCCAGTCTGTGTATGGTCGAGGGGTGCAGGAGGTCTTCACCGTCTTCTTCTTCTCCTGATTTGTCTGAGGGAGTGTATGTGTTCAGATGTGTAACACTGATGTGTGTGTGTGTGTGTGTGTGTGTGTGTGTGTGTGTGTGTGTGTGCGAGTTTTACCTGCAACACTCTGTGTGAGGATCTCACCGGCGGCACACACTCCTCACTGCTGAATATAGAGCTGCGCATCAGAGCCGCTTCAGTCATCCGCACACTCCTCTCCCACACCTGACAGAGCAGCAGAGCGTCAAACATGCGCGCGTGTGTGTGTGTGTCTGTGTGTGTGTGTGTGTGTGTGTGTGTGTGTGTGTCTGTGTGTCACCTGCAGGTCCTCCACTCCTCGGTGTAACAGGCCGCTGCGCGTGTGTGTGTGTGTGTGTGTGTGTGTGTGTGTGTGTGTGTGTGTGTGTGTGTGTGTGTGTATATGTGTGTGTATATGTGTGTGTATATGTGTGTGTAAATGTGTGTGTGTGTGTGTGTCACCTGCAGGTCTTCAGTGATGCTCCTCCACTCCTCCTCGGTGTAACAGGCCGCTGTGTGTGGGTGATTCTCCGTCCGCAGCTCTGCAGATTTGGGGTTCAGCGTCTCGATGCGTCGCTCACAGAAGCCAATCAGATGAGGATACACACCCTCCTGACCAGAGCTGAGCGCAGGAACACCAGCAGAGCGTCACACACACACACACAAACACACACAGGCAGACGGATGGGCAGACAGATAAACACACACAAACACACACACACAGGTGTGTTCTCACCGCAGGACTCTCAGGATCTGCTCCAGCTGTTTGAGGTCTGAGCAGCTCTGGATGAAGCTGTAGTCCAGATGCTCCACTGGAACTGACACACAGCTGGAACTCATCACACCTTACACACACACACACACACACACACACAACCACACACACACACACACACACACACACACACACACACAACCACAAAAGCAAACGTTACACAGTCACACAAAATTAATCACACACACACGCAATCGCACACAATCACACACACACACACACACACACACACACACACACACACACACACACACACACACACACACACACACACACACACAATCAAACGCACACACAGTGTTCAGTGAGTATTGTGTAGGGTATTGTGAGCTGAAGAGTGTGAGATCTTGAATAAATCTGTCCCCTGTCCTTCACAGAGGGTCTGGGTCTTCTGTGTTCACACTATATAATCCAGCACTGACCAAACTGCACACTTCAGGAGCCTATTAATGATGTGTGCTCATTACTATCAGTGCTGGATATCCCGACTGAAGCCTCCGTCACACACACACCACACACAACACACCACACACCACGCAACACAACACAACACACCACACACCACACAACACACCACACACCACGCAACACAACACAACACACCACACACCACACAACACACCACACACCACGCAACACAACACAACACACCACACACCACGCAACACAACACAACACAACAACACACACCACACAACACAACATGACTGACGACAAACATGATGAGTTACTGTTAATCTCCTGCACACTTCTGCACTTACACCACACACACACACACACACACACGTGCGCGCGCGCAACTGACAAAAGCAGCACACACCTGACATGATGGAGTTTGTGTTGTTCACCGAGCGGAGATCACACTACCAAGTAAACGGAACCACCGGACTCCTCCTGACGACTCTTCTAGTAGATCAGCGTTCGGTTCCCATGGCAACATAAACACCCGCCTCTTGAACAAGAATAGGCGGAGTTTAGCGTTTACGGGCGTCCTCTGGTTGGACAGAATTTGACAACATCATTTATGTCACTGTATAACAATATTTAATCTGTGTACACTACTGTACTGATATAAACCAATTGCTTTCATTTCCGGCCCCAACCAGATCTTGCAGCTACCGTAATCTTTGACAGTCGTGCTGGCACTGGAGTGTCACGTGACGCCCGTTACATTTCTCATCGCTACTGAGCTCGACCAATCACCGTAGTGATCCTGTTGTGTTTGTGTTATATTTATGCCTTTATTTTCGAATTATTTCACAAACATTAGGTGTAAAATCAGTCAGCTGAAATACGTTATTATTAATGCATTAGAATATCTCTTGACTCAAAAAGCGTATCTGTGGAATTCATAATGAATTTGGTCAATTTAATATTTATAAATGTAGAATAAATAATTATAAAGTTTGTTTGAAGGTTTCTATAGTTGATTTTCATCGATATGTGGACTCTCGTCAGTGTATTAACAGTAAGACATGTCAAGATACAATAAGAGCTGCTGAAGGATTACAGTCCATTGAATACAGCTGTCTATGCTAGTGTATATAATGTACATAATGAATTATATAATATAATAATGTCCTACATGGGCTGTCACAGTGGAGGTATTTGACGTTATATTATAGTGTTTCGTTTTATATCTGAAACGTACACTGTAACTTGAAAATGATTTTTTTTTTGATGTCTTGTTAGAGTTGTGTATTTGTTGGTGTTCTCTTAAATAAATGAATAAATAAATAAATAAATAAATAAATAAATGTCGGGTGTCTCTTTAAACGCTCGTCCAATCAGAACGCAGGGCTCGAGATTTGAAAGGTGGAGGTGCGCGGGCCGCCATTACTATTATCATCATCTCTCTGTGAACAGCCGCGGCGGCGGAATGAATCCCTGAACACACGCGTGAGTACCGAGCTGTTTAATCTCCGGTTTACCGGCACTGTCGGTCGCTCTGTCCGCTTGTCTGCCCTGCTAAACAGGCGTGAGGAGCCGCAGCTGAGCAGGTGTGTGTGTGTGTGTTTATGTGTGTGTGTTCGAGAGAGGGAGAGAGTGTGTGTGTTTTTGTCCTCGTACTTTGTCATGGTTCTGTCAGCAGTGAGGCGGCAATGTGCTATGTCGCCAAACGGAGCTTTATAAACATTACCGTGCTGCATGTAAACCTCTTAAAGTACTTTTTAAGCGTGTCTACCGGGCGCGAGCACGAGAGATGTTGTGCACGCGCATTTAAATGGGCGCGATGTTTGAATGTGCGAGAGGGAAAGCTGAGGAGGTCACCATGGCGACCGCAACCGCCACGCTGAGGGAAAGAGAGCTAAACAAACCCGAGGCGATTCAATATGAGAGTACTGCTGTCTTTATTCCTGTTATCATCACCATTATTATTATTATTATCAGTTCCATCACCTGCAGAGTTAGTCTAACCGAGCAGGTGACCTTTACTAGCCGCATCACCTGTATTCAAGTCGATTTTCAGGTAGATTTTGACACTCAGGTGGCTGGAAAAACCTCCCAGGTATTAATTATACTGAGTTAGGTTATGTTTACGTGTATAATAATGTTAATTAGTATAATTTACTCCTTTACTGATCTATGATATCTGATATACAGTATGAACACTACTTAATGTCTCTCGCTTTTCTGAACAGCTGCTTTAGAAAGTTCAGTCAACTTAAATTATGTGTTTAAATGTGAGGGGCCTTCTACACAGGTAACGTTAAAGTTGGTTTTATATTCGGACTTTTCCCTTAATATAATTTCAGAAAAGTATTCTTTGCAAATTCTAAATTGGGAAATCATATTAGCAGCCAAATGATTATCAAAGTACAGCACTGTTTACAGTCAATTAGACAGAGTTAATGTTGTTTACAAGTCATACTGGCATGCAAGATCCAATATTTAAAGTACATGGTTAACAATATAGAGACTGCTAAAGAAACGAATGTGCGAATATAAAAGCAACTTTACCTCTATTTACACGTCTCGTGTTTTAGATTTAATTTTTTAATTCTCTATTTAGTTGTTCAATTAAATGATGACTGATGTTTATCTGTTGATATAAACTGATGCTTTCAAAGCGATATTAATTTAAAAGTAAAGAAACGTCTGTATAATCTTCACAAAAGTTTATTACTGATTAGTCTATCTACATTTTCTCTATGTTTTTCCATTATTCAATCAGTCCAGTTTTAAACGACGCTTCATTTACGCTCATCATGAATATCCCCAAACCTCAAAACCAACCTTCTGCAGCAGTTTTACACGCTATATTGGATTGGGCTATACTGGATATTACTGTACTCTGGGGAGTATAGAGGAGATAATATGATAAACTCAAAATGGCTTGTGATGCTTTGATAATATCGTGTTAAAATACCAAAGCGCATTGTTGGTTAACATTGGAGGTGCAGAGCCAAACACGTCTCACTCAGTTTATAGGACGACTAATTATTTTAACCTTACTTAAAGTGATTTGTTTCCATCCTTTTAATTGGAAACTCCCCAAACTAAAAGTAAGCCATGATCTGACACGCAGTCATCCCGTGTGTGGGAAACAGCTGGATGGAATCCAGAGCTGTGTTATTAACAGGGATTATAGTTTACAGTGTCGTGTTCATCTGTGTGCACAACTCAGTGTTGTGCTGTAAATGAAACCTTAAAGAGATTATAATCGTCTTTTCCGCATCCTCCGCTTGTTGCAATCCTGTTTGAGTTTCTTCTGTTTAACACAACGGCAGATGTACTGAATGCTGGAAAAAGCATCCAGTATTGTTTGTTTCTGCTATGGAAGCTGCTTTTCCAGCATTTTTCTCAATATCTTGTTTTGTTGAACAAAAGAAAGAAACTCACCTTTACAGCACCTTTAAGTGTGAAGAAGTTCAGCACATTTACATGTTTGCCTTTAAACACATTAGATAATTCCATGCTGTTTTAAATCAGTTCAATCTGTTTCACCACAATACTGAAAAGATTTCTTGGTTTTACACTGCTGTAGAAGTATTCGGTTTACTTATTTTTTTATTTGATTCACCAAAGTTACAAATGCCAATTTCACATCTGCCACATCCATAATGAAGCTTTGTGCTCATAAATGTAAACAATAATTATCTTTTGTTCCATAGAGACTAACTTCTTGATTTATTTATTATTATTAGAAAAGATCCTTAGTGTTTTGTCCTTTACAAGTCTGAAATATCATTTATAATAGTCTTCACTTTGATTTGGTGGAACCCTGCACATCTGTAACGCTGGATTTACAGTATGTACAGTGATGACCTTTCAATTCTTTATTTTGTATTATATAGCACAAAACAAACTAATAATAAATAAACATAAACAATAAATAAACTGAATCTTAGTTGTGTGATGTTCTCGTCAGCATTGAGTGTTTGAGTCCAGCTGAAGGAATGGAGTCCACACGGCTGAAGTCTGACGGATCCAGATATCAGAGCTGCCCCATGGAGCGGCTCTACACGCCACGGCCGCACCGCCATCTGAAGGGCACCAAGGAGAACCGGGAGCTGGGCTTGGCCACGGCTCCTCACCGCAGAGACCCACGCGGCTCAGGGGACTCCAGCACTGAGAGCAAGAGGGAGCCGGCGCTAACCTGGTGCGAGACCCCAAAGCTGGGCAGGAAAAACACCTCGCTCCGCAGGTGAGCTGCTGCTGCGTTCAGATGTTCTTCCTGCAATCAATACCTCACGCTTTTATAAAGATATCTGGCATTATCACTATACTATACACTATACCTTCAGCTTAGTCTGATTTATCACAAATTGCTACAATGGAATGAACCGCCGACTATTCCTGCATATGTTTTGCACAGAGGATGCTCTTCCAGTTGCAACCCAGTACTGAAAAACACCCATACACACACACACACACACACTCATACACTACGACCAATTTAGTTGATCAGTTCCCCTATAGCGCATGTGTTTGGACTGTGTGGGAACCCGGAGCACTCGGAGGAAACCCACACCAACATGGGGAGAACATGCAAACTCCACACAGAAACCCGGGACTCAAACCAGAGACCTTCTTGCTGTGAGGCCACAGTGCTAACCACTGAGCTATCATGCCACCCTTTTGTTTAAAACCTTTTTTTTTCTGTTGAACACTAAAGGAGATATTTTGAAGAATGTTCGAGACCTGTAACCATTGACCTCCATAGTATTTGTTTTTCCACAATGGAAGTCAATGGTTGCCTGTTTTCAGCATTCTTCAAAATATCTTCTTGTAGTGTTCAACAGAAGAAACAAACTCAGTGGTTTGGAAGCACTTGTGGCAGAGTAAGCGATGAGTACATTATTATTTTGGGTGAACCGTCTCTTTAAGTGTCCAAATATTTGCTGCTTTAATGAGCAACAACTGAAATACAGTAACCTGAATGTTCTATATTAGACACTCAAATGTTGAATAATGTACTGTATATTGATGTACCCCTCATATAAATGCTGATATATTGCATTATTGATTGTGTGTGTGTGTGTGTGTGTGTGTGTGTGTGTGTGTGTGTGTGTGTGTGTGTGTGTGTGTGTGTGTGTTTGTGTGTTTGTGTGTTTGTGTGTGTGTGTGTGTGTGTGTGTGTGTGTGTGTGTGTGTGTGTGTGTGTGTGTGTGCAGGCGTCTGCTGGTCTCCCAGTCGTCCTCTGATGGCAGTAAAAGCAGCTTCACCACACCAAGAGAAACACACCTGAGCCTGAGTTTCGACTCTCCGGACAAGACCCCGAGCGGCCCGCTGACCAACAGCACACTCAGAGCAGAGCACAGCGCCTTCTCCTGCCACAAGAGGCGTCTGCTGTTCTCACAGGTGTGTGGGGTTACCTCATAATCACTGAAGTGCCTATCATGCGTACAGTACTGCTGCTCTAGTACAGGTGAAATCATGATCACTCACAGTTATTAAAAATGATCATCATCAGTGCGCTTATGACCATAACCTTGTGTAGATGTGTAGTTTTCCCCTGTAAATCAGGCTGATGTTTCACCTGCACGTTTCAGAGATCATGCAAGTCTTAATACTAAAGCAGAATGGGGCAACAAAGTACTCACACTCACGAAACGAATAGAAGTACAACATAAATATATATGAATGAAACCGTTTGAGCATCTTCATCTTCACTGTGAGAAATAAACTGGATTTTTCTTACTAAAGTTATAAAGGTTTCAGGTCAAAAGCAGTGAGGGATGTTATCTCTCGTTTGATGATGATGATGAAGACAGCATGGTTTCCGCTACAGTCATTCCTCCATGCGCACACTGAATTGATCCCGCCACAGCTACATTACAGCGTGATCAAAACATTCAGCTGTTGTTTTTATAAATAGCGGGTTACAATCGCACCAAAACATATTAAAGGCTAAGTGAATGATAACAGCGCAAACCTTTCTGTAAGCGCAGTAGTGCTGTGCGTCGTCTGTTTAACCCTTTAAGTGAAATGCTGACTGACTGACAGGTGTGTGATGCGTGAGGCCAGCAAACATGACGCAGCTTTCAGTTTAGATGAACACCGTTTCCATAATGAGGCATGGGCCGGTATAAGATTCTGGCAGTGATAACCTTGGAGAAAAATATCAGGGTTTCACGGTATTGTGATTACTGCTCCAAAATAAGTTTTAAAATAACTTTTTAAGTGTCTGGGTAAAAAACAACAACCTTTTCCCCCACTGAACACAGAATATTTCATTTTGAGAAACATTTAAAATATTTGGGAGCAGAAAATATTCTGCTGAAGATACTGCTGCCCTAAAAAACGAAATAAAATAGTTGTGGAAAACATGAAAAAAACAAAAATACAAAAAAAATCTAACATGTACTTCAGGAACAGGACAACAGAAAACTTTGGCAGTTTTAAGTTTATTTATAAACACATTTGGAGAGGATCACATGCTCACATGACTGTTCACAGCTGTTCCAACTTCAGCTAATAACCGATTATCCTATCAGACGATCCTTAACTCACTATAAATAACCAGACGTCCCTCTTCTTAATAGCTTCATCTTGAAGAACCCCCCCACCCAACCCTACTTTCCCTCATTTCAAACGGGCGACACGGTGGCCGATGATTAGCGCTGTTCCCTCACAGCAAGAATGCCCCTGGTTTAATTCCTTTACAAACCAGGCAACATTTCTGTGTGGAGTTTTGCTCGTTCTCCTGGTGATCGCGTGGGTTTTCCCCAGGGCCTCCGGTTTCCTCCCACAGTTCAAAAACAAGCACTGTAAACAATTAATCCAAAATATTTTAGCCAAACTCTGAGCACACCTTTCAGCATCCTTATCTGACACAGGAGGGGGAGTCATCGAGATCTACCTGAGCTCAAACTCCCCTCTCACCTTGCAACAGGAGGGAGCCCAGGGCTCGAGGATCTTATAAGCTCAGGGTTCTCTCCCGGGACAGCACGCCAAACTAGCTTCATTATCAATCATCAGCTTAGTGTGAGCTCTTGAAAACCGTGACTTTTCCAAACCGCAGTATCCCATTAAACCAGTTATCATCCCATACCCATCCATAATTATACTTTATAGATAAAGGTCTGTGGTTCTGCAAACAACAAAGACTTTCTTGCTGGAGTTTATAGCTGCTAAACTTCACTTTACTTCAGGATGCAGTAATGCTGCTCTGTGGGTTTATTAGAGACATTCATAAATATTCCAAACAAATCTGATAAATGCTGGAGACGTGCTCACTAAATAAACACACTAAATCACACTGCAGCAGTGTTTATTTGAGGGCACGTGTGAACAGAGGAAATCAGCGCGCAAGCAAAGAGATTTGCATATTCCCATTACATAAATCCGATCTGGACTAGTAATACTGCACTCACAACATTGATCACTGAAATAACGGCATGGGTTGTTGGTGGATGTATGTATAAATGCCTGCCGCCACAGCCGGAAAACATCCTAGAGGAAACTCTGTGCAGTCAGCAGCAGGAATACAGTCGCTGTCACTTTAAGAGCTGCACAGTTCATAGTTTCACCTTCACATGCCTTTACATTCATTCATTAATGTGAATAATCACTGAGCATCCATATGAGTGTGCTGTGCTGGATCCCGAGGCTGAGCACATGCACTGAACAGCAGAGTTCAGCAGAGTCACACTTAAAAACATCAATGGAGTAAATGCACTGTAATAAATGAAGCACAGGCCAGAGGAGTGGATGCACACTGCTGAATGGGGCAGAATATTATTAATCTCCGTTATTGTTTTTTCATAATCCTTAAAGGCTGAAATTTAAATTGATTTTCGATTAACTGCACCGCTCTAGTATTCAATATTAGGGCTGCTCGATTTTGGGAAAAATCATAATCACAATAATTTTGGTCAGAATTGTAATCACGATTATTCAAAACAATTACTGTTGAAGTCAAAATTATTAGCGCTCCTGAGATTTTTTTTTAAAAAATAAATATTTGCCAAATTAGGTTAAACAGAGCAAAGAATTTTAACAGTATTTCCTCTAGTATTTTTTTCTTCTGGAGAAAAGCTTATTTGTTTTATTTTAGCTAGAATAAAAGCAGGTTTAAATATTTTGAAACTTATTTTAAGGTCAATATTATTAGCCCCCTTAAGCAATATATTTTTGATTGTCTGCAGAAGAATCTACTGTTATACAATGACTTTTCTAAATACCCTAATTAAGCCTTGAATTGCACTTTAATCTGAATGCTTGTATTTTGAAAAACATAGTAAAATATTATGTACTGTCATCATAGCAAAGATAAAAGAAATCAGTAAGTAGACATGAGATATCAAAACTATTATGATCAGAAATAAGTTTTAAAAAATCTTCTTTCCATTAAACAGAGATTGGGCAGGAAAAGAGTTGCTAATATTCAGGAGGGCTAATAATTCTGACTTCAACTGCATACATACAGTTATTTTCCACCCTGCAAAGGAAAAAGAAATAAATACAATAGAATAAAAATATGAAACAAACTGTGCCTTAAGCATCTTCACCGTAAGAAAAACACTTTATCTACAAAAATCCTTCAGTCAAGAGCAGAGAGGGATTTTCTTGTTTTGTTTGATTAGTGCGAAACGCTGCCGCCTGTTTCGATTATTGTCACTTTAATGGTTTCTCTTTCACGTGTCTGTTGATTCTCAACTCGTTTATTACACAAATGAGGGTTACACCGCGATTTGACATCTGTTTGATCATTAAAGCGCTCGCATTAAGATGACTTTAGATGTCTGCGCTCCTCTGCTCGTCTAAGTGTCCAAATGAGACCGAATGCAGATTTGTGCTTAAGTGTGTGTGCGCGCGTGTTGCACACACACTTAAGCATGAGGTCTTTCGCACTTTTGGTATATGATGCAGTAATCGTTTATCTCGATTAATGGTTGTTCATAATCATTAGAAGCCAAAATCGAAATCGGATTTTTGATTAATTGCACAGCCCTATTCGATATTGACCCAAGCTGCAATTAAGCTTACTATAAGGTAATACACCAAGTAGCATTCTGGGAGACTAGCAGTATTCAGGTGCACATATTAAATACTGAAATGTAAAATACCACTGTATAGCCTTCATCGTGTGTGTGTGTGTGTGTGTGTGTGCGCGTGCATAAATACAATTAACCTTTATTAAAGTCACAAACTTTATAATGTCTTGTGCCTGAATGCTTTAAACTGGTGTGACATGCTTACAGTCACCGTAAAACACACAGATGATGAACATTTTAGTAACTTGATGGTTAAAATGGGCAGTGACTCCACAAATGAAGTGTCTCGTATAGGTCAGACTCCACATTGCAGATCTTGTGATGTGACTATCGTGAATGCAAACATTGCCATATCCATGCTGAAACCTTATACTGTGCCGCTTTAATTGACAGCATGTCCAGGTACCCAGTAGTGTTGTATACAGTGTTATTAAGTGCCCTCTACACTATATCAGTATTGTGTGTTGTTTCTGTATAAATATCTATCTATGATTATATGTCCATCTGCAGGCCGTCACGTCCACCCTGGAGTCGGGCCGGAGCGGTGTCTCTCTGACCCCAGAGTCGTATCAGAGCCGGTGTGTGGATGCGGAGCCGGATCTAGACGACAGCATCATCGCGGGTCCGCCAGGGTCTCCACAGGCCGAAATCCTAACACCGCTGCAGACCGCAGATGCCACACTGCTCACGCCGGCGCTGGAGGACAGCGGCTTCAGTTCTCTGGGTCTGGATAAATCCCATGACTCCTCAGTGGACCACGACGGGTCCTTCCAAGAGCTGGTGGCGCCGGCAGGCTCCAGCGGCAGGGAGAAGCGGCGCTCACGGCTGGAGCGGCAGCGGAGACTGTCCACACTGCGGGAGGGAGGATCCCAGTCTGAGGACGCGCACAGACCCCGACACGCACACACCTGTAAAGATGAGGTGTTCGAGGACGGGACGCCGCTGAGCGCAGCTACGCTGAAGATGGAGGAGCTGACGCTAACGCCAGCGCTGCAGGTGGTGCACGCCATCAGCACACGCGCACGCCAGCACAGCAAGGTACAATCCGGTTCAGTTTCTCCACTGCACTTCAGTTTCAGCTTTCATTAATGATTCTGGGGTGTCATGGTGGCGCAGTGGGTAGCACGATCACCTCACAGCAAGAAGAACGCTGGTTTGAGTCTCGGCTGGGTCAGTTGGTGTTTCTGTGTGGAGTTTGCATGTTCTCCCCGTGTTGGCGTGGGTTTCCTCCGGTTTGCTGCAAGTATCAGAGATGAAAGTGTGTTTTGTACAGGTGGTTTGACAAGCCCACTCACCTGTGTAATGATGATGCACACTCCGTTTAAGGTTGCCATGTGGTGAGGGGAAGAGAAGAGGAGGTCCTGGTTTAGTTCACAGCGGTTCAGATGCTGTCAGAGGAGATGATGAGGGTTTTAGTTGTGGTTTGAATGATACAGTGAATCTGCAGTCTGTGTGCGGGAATGGGAAGATCATTCCACCAGTGAGGAACAGTGAATGTTAAGGTTCTGGAAAGTGACTTATAGCTAGGTCCACATGTAATCTGTGTGTGCTGAAATCTGCAGATATATAGCCTGTTGGAATATCTGGCCTATTCCATGCGTGTTCAAGAGAAAAAGTCTGGAGAGGTTTTTCTTCAATGTCAAAAATCGTAACAATTTATTGGATACAAATGAATAATTCGATGACAGAGCTCTGGGTTACGTTACCCCAATGCAATACAAGAATTACATTCAGGAGGTTCGCAACTAACTTACATTTCCTCACTCCAGCATATACACACAACTGACCTTAACAGGTGGAGTTTTGGTTTAACGTCACTTATCAGTCATTCTGCAGTCCCTTGGCCCTTTGTGACCCCTGCACATTACTTCCTCTTTCTGCAACCTTTCTCTGCATACCAGAACTGAACACTTCCGTGCATCTTTAATATCTTTCACACTTCTACAAGCATCATGACAACTTCTGACATGTCTAGACTATAGTTCTGGAACAAACCTAAATTTATTCTTACTCTGCTTTTTTTCACTAGTCAGCAGTTCTTCTAAAAAGTATGCAGCACAGTAAAAAAGAGGAAGTTTGTCTGGTCAAGATGTTTTATAATACAAAAGAGAAAGATTGATTAATCTGTTGTTAGTCTAAACATTTTTCTAATAAATGAAAACACAAAAGTTATAAAAATAAATTCCTTTTCTCTAACAAGCCCATCATTGAGCCTGTTAATTTACTTGTGTAAATGCGTGTAAATTGATACTTAATCATTTAGTTGCGATGCTCCCAAAATCGTTTCGCATATATCCGCAGATTTGATCGACGAAATGGCAAAAAAAGTGTTCAGATTGTGTCTGTCCCCACTCATAGCCTGTCTGTGATGAGAGAAACCAATAAAACAGAGCTGACTGGAGGCTCCTGTAGACCCTCAGCCGCAGGTGGAGGTACTGTAGGAGGGTGTAGTGCAGTCAGTGTCTGTCCTGTCAGCCAGGGGTTCCCAAACCATTCAGCCACCCCTAAAATAACAATGCCAGTGACTCGTGACCCCCAAATTCCTCTGAAGAGGTTATAAATATACAAACGTTGCTCATACAACAATCCGCTTGTTAAGTGTGACGTCACGTGAAGCGGCTTCCGGGTCCAAGCGCTCTATTCAACTGAATGGGGAGACTCATGAAATGGTAATAATAAACATTTACAAAGCGATTTAAGCCTTTTGAAAGTCACGATCGCAGTATATATATATGTCAATGCCTAATATCCGATGGCCAGAAAGTCATTCATTTTTTTATAAATTGTTAAATTTTTGGTATTTGTTATGCAGCAAGCCCAGAGATTGTTGTGTACACTATGATTTTATATAAAATTAACTTTAATGTGTGATAGGAATAAAACGTGATCCTAAACGAATGATTTCTCCACTCGAATGAGTGGCGGCTTGGACCCGGAAACAGTATACATGCGTCTCAAACACGTCACCACTTAACAAGCGGATAGCCCTTTATAGACACGAGCGTATTGACCACACAAAGTGCAACAGTCTAAGTAGGATATGATTTTTATAGTCATTTATTAATTAGTGTACTTTAATATTAACCTCAGCTAAAGACATGGTGGCACAATATTTTCAGCACAGGACTACTCTTGCTTTGTTTTTTGGATGCTGCTAATTAGATCTTTCTCTATTCAGTTGTGGCCTGTATTTATTGTTAATGTGTTTGACTGCCATAAAGGTGTCCAGGTTTAACTTGCTGCTGTGAAATCCTTATGCTGTTTATCTAATGCAGACACACCAATCCTATAAAAAATAATGGCTGATAGCTTTACATTTGCAGTAAAAATGATGCTTACTCTGGCAAATGAACAAATTCTGACATGTTTAACTAAAATGTAAAATGTTTATATTAAAATGTTTGTGTGCGTGCGTGCGAGACTGCGCCATCTGCTGTTCTTTATGTAAAGTCACAGGCCAGATTTCTCCAATGCTTTCTCACCGCTATTCTATATCTTTCATTTGTGTGAATTTGTATACTTTGTGCATTTCAGTTTGGTTTTTCCTCCCACTGTGAGGGCTGGAGTTTAATGAAATCATGATAGTTTGTAAGAGTTGGACCCTTTGTGTGTGTGTGTGTGTTGCTAATAGTCATGTATTTGTGAGATTGGGCTGGATTGTCCACCGCAGAATTAGAGCTTTTTTCCATTTTTATATTCTAATTATTAGAATTGTTTTAATCTGATTGTTATTATTGGATTATTATTTTTAATTTCAGCTGGTTTTAGTCTTTCTTTTATTGTGAAATGTTTTAGTTTTTTCAGTTAATGAAAATGTTTGACCAACTGTTTTATTTGCATGTTTACTACTGTCCCGCTCCAGAACACCAGCCTGGAGGACCTGCTGCGCGTGCTGGAGGAGGACGCCCCCTACAGGCCCAGGCTGCCGCTGTCAGGGCTAATCGGCCGGAAGATGGGTCTGCAGACGCTAGATCTGATCTCTGAGCTGAGGAAGAGGAACCTGAGACACGTATTGGCGATCATCCTGAGTCTGCTGTCAGCCGCAGACATCTACCGGTACAGGAACACACCTCAGCATCACTACTGCAATATTCAGATCACAGCTCAGTCTGTCAGTCTAATTTTACCAGTCAAACACTGTATGACAGGGGTTTTCAAACTGGGGGCCGCCAGATGGCGCTAGGGGGGCCGCAAAAATTTTTTAAATAAGGGGTAAGCAATGGGCCCACATGGATGGATTTTGTGTCCCGCATCATTCTGACGCTGTTTATCTTTCACTTACGCTTACCTCTTTTACGCTAAACAACTAAATGAATGCTCAGGTCTATTTATTGACTATTTCAGTTAAAATACATGATCAATAAGAACATTATTGGTGGCTGAAAGCACTTCCCTGTTTATGGCTTGCGTTCCTAAGTAAGCGATCAGCTGGGTGCTGTGGAGTGCGCGCCTCTCTGCGCAGGCTTCATTCATAGGGAACAAATATCATTTTAAAGACACGGCACAACATTGCACCTCGTCCACAGTGCGACAGGCTTTACACTTTGCATTGTACAAATATCAGACGGTCCTCTTTGCAGCATGGCAAACAAACATATTAAACTTGTAAAGCAAAAAGTGCTGCAATAACAATGAATGGAGCTGTCATCACATCAGCGAGTGCTCAGAGTTTCACTCCTGTTACACTAATGACAGCTGGACGAGCTCTGCAGGGGACCTCTTACACACATTGGTTCATAACTGGATGATTAAAAAAACTAAATTGTATACACCCTGAATAAAACCACTATAGCCTATAAAAATATAATGTATCTGTTTGTGTTATGTTATAGGGCTAATTAATTATTAAATATTAAAATGTATTAGTGCTCTGTATTTAATGGAGCTCAACATATCTGATCAAACTTTAATACTCTGAATATAAATGCATTTATTTCAAGATGTTCCACTTTTTCCCATATATTTGTGTAACTAATTTAAATGTAATGTTCAGTCTTATTATTAATAGAACAAACTGGTATGAACATTTTAAAGTCAGCAAAGCTTCTAAAATTATGCAAAGTAAAACTTGTGGCTCTTTGAACTTGAATACCCAATTCTAGATTGCATTTAGGGAATTATTTTTATCAGTGTAAGTCAGGATTGTCGACCTGAGTAAATTATGATGTGCACAAAAATAAATAAATAAATAAATAAACAAAACACACTGAACCACTACAGCCTCTATTGTAGTATTGCTAGTTACAACAGTACAGTTAACTGTTAACAGCTGATGAATGACAAAACTCTTTAAAGCTTTAAAACTTTAAAGCTTTAGATACATTTAGACTCTCAGCTGTAAGGGTAAATACAGAAGAGTCTAGCTGTGCATAGGCAGAATAAAAGCATAAAAATGGCATAAAAAACTGTGTAAAGTGACGACTCGTACACAAAATATGGCTTGATGGAATGCAGTGAGAGCAGACCACAATAAACACTGCGCATCAAGATTTGATCAATAGATTAAAGCACTGAAACCATCAACTCAACTGACATCTTACAAAAACTAATCCAGATAATGAATAATATACATTTATTGAATAATATATAATAATATAAATGTATTGAATAATACAATTTTTAAAAAAAATTAAGTACAGTTGTTAATTTGAGGGGGTGGCGTCATTTTTATTTTTTGGGGGTCCCCGAAAGAATTCGCCCATCTGAAAGTTTGAAAACCCCTGCTGTATGATACGCAGTGACATGCTCATACAAGCACCCGTGATCTTTAGAAGATAATAATCTCAATTCTGGAGAATAGAAAAGATAGCTGTAGAGAATAACAATATAAAACATTTAAAACTTTACATGTGAGGAGTACAGCTGTAGAGTATAGAACAATGTATAACATGTTTTATTTATTTTTTTAAGTAGTGCTGGGCAAAACTTTCTCATCCAAAAAAATCGTTTTTGACCCTATAAGTTTGTGTACTCTGTATATTTATGTCAGTGTATATATAAATATGGCATGCATATATTTGAGAATGTTTATTTGTATTCATATTAGAAATAAAATGTATAAATGATCCAAATTATATATCAATGCAAATATCTGTATGATGTTTTGCTGGGCTTAAACTAATTGTGATGAAATGCACCTATATTATGTCAAAATTAACTTTTATATTTGGATGTGATTTAATCTTTATCCAGCACTTTTAAAAAAGCTTGACTATACAATCAAGCATAGCAGTGTCTCTATGAAAGTGCCTGGTGCATATAGAGAGGAAAGAGTGCATCCTGCTGGTGGATTGTCAGGCACACTCAGAGCTACACCCTGTATGAGCGGAGTGTGTGTAATGTGTGTCTATAATAAACCGTGTGACTGAGCACAGGTTCGGCCAGGTGTCTGAAGAGTGGAGCGACGTGATCTCCGAGGATAAAAGAGCAGCTCACAGGAGGAAAAACCACATCCGGGAGCTCAAGAGCCAACTGGAGGTGAACATCTGCACATGCGCTGCATTAGGACTGAGCGGAGTACTTGAAATACTGCACATTTGCATCAATAACTGCATAAATGAGTGATCTAGTGTACGAGTGTGTGTGTCTGCATCAGCTGTAGTTTCAGGTGTTTTATTTTTCAACACCGTCTGCATTTCTCTTTCATTACATACACACAGCACACAGCTGTCTTAGAATTGTGCCTACATGCAAACCAACTAATATCAGGCACTCAGCACCTAATATTAATATTGTTAAAGAAGGTTTAAAATGAATAATTTAGATTCTAAACCTAGTGATTTCATTGGAGTGCACAGCTCAGTGCTGACTAAGACCAAAGCAGACAGACGCCTGTTCACACAGCAGAATATACCTGACTTTAGCATTGCGTCTCAGGTAAAGTGTGATCCTTTAGCATGTTTCTTAAATTCCACTAATCCTATTATTGTATTCTTATGGTTTAGAAGAGTCTAAAGCTCGCTTCCAGCACCATTACATCTCTTAGTCATTGCAAACACATGCACTATTGAGAGATTCTGATAATCGATGTGTTGTGCAGCTCTACTGCAGGCTAATGTAGAATGCTGTTTCACTGTAATAGTCAGATGTATCGCGTGTGTGTGTGTGTGTGTGTGTGTGTGTGTGTGTGTGTGTGTGTGTGTGTGTGTGTGTAGGGTGGCAAACTGGCTCATGTTCCTGATGCGGACACCAGGGCGGCGCTGGCGTGCAGATCTGCTCTGGGCAGTGTTCAGGCTCAGGCCCGCACGCCGCACACACACACCTCTATCACGCCGCGGCAGAGCAACTCCAAACACACACAGTTCCTGCAGGTGCTCTTCTCTATACTGCGCGCACACACACACACACACACACACACACAGCTAACATATGAAGTGTAGGGGTGTTTTTCATCCAGTATCAGTGTCTGATCAGCGCTCTATTCTGGGTGTGAGATTAATGCAGTGAGGGGTTTAATGATCAGGGCCTACATTAACAAACCATCCATCCCATCAGTAAGAGCTGTCTGGTTAGATGTTGAACAGATTGAGGAAATGTTCACAGTATGTCTGATAATATCTGTTCTTCTGGAGAAAGTCTGATTTGTTTTATTTCGGCTAGAATAAAAGCAGTTTTTAATTGTTTAAACTAAATTTTAAGGTCAATATTATTCGCCCCTTTAAGCTCTATTTGTTCTCGATAGTCTCCAGAACAAACCATCTTTATACAATAACCTGCCTAGTTACCCTAACCTGCCTAGTTACCCTAATTACCCTAGTGAAGCCTTTACATGTCACTGTAAGCTGTATAGAAGTGTCTTGAAGAATATCTAGTCTAATATTATTTACTGTCATCATGACAAAGAGGAAATAAATCAGTTATTAGAGATGAGTTATTAACACTATTATGTGCAGAAATGTGTTGGAGAAATCTGCTCTCCGCTAAACAGAAACTGGGGAAAATATACACGAGGGGTGAATAATTCTGCCTTCAGCTGTGTGTTGACCAGATGATCCAGATGTCTCTCTTTGGAAAGATTTATTTAGTTTTGATCGATTGGGATGATTAAGCCTTTTTCTGAGCAGTGCATCTGCATAAAACATAACAAATGACTAAAACCAAAAAATATGACAGATTAATCATTAAAAAAATAAACAGCACGTCTAACAGCCTACAGGTACAGACATTTAACCATCAAGTGGAGAAGAACATGCTCATCATTGTATTAATAAGTAATGATAGTATTAATTAGTAATAATATTTAATGACATCTTTAAATCTTCATCAATATAATGTGATGTGACTGTTGTGGATGCTGTAATATCGATGCTCATACAATACATTGTTCAGCTCTAATAATAAGAATAAACTTGTTTTGGCATTAGATTATTCGCATGTTTCAGCCAATAGAAATCCTTAAAGTGGAAAAGCTTGACTGACTGCAGTAAAACAGTGACATTAGATTATATTCTGTATAGAGTATATCAATGTGTTAATCAATATAGCTTTATTAGTGTATTAAAACTCCTGACAGTCAGCACCTGATAACCAGCAAACTGAACTGAGGGAAATCCTCAAGTGTTCTGAACCATCCTCCTGACCTGCGCATGCACACACTGCCATGTGGATGCTGAAGCCAGATGATGTGCAGCATTAGTGCTCGGCTGTTTAGCAGACGAGTGTGATTTCAGAAGTGTTTTCCTTTTATTTCCATGATTTCTAACATGTGTGTGTGTGTGTGTGTGTGTGTGTGTGTGTGTGTGTGTCAGGTGGCCAAAACTCTGTTCAGCGATGAGTTCCTGAAGGCGTGCCCTCGCTGCCAGCACCCGGCCGTGTGCCACCCTGTGCGTGCGGAGGGCGTGTGCAGCTGGAGCGACTGCAGCTTCCGCTTCTGCACGGCGTGTCTGTGTGCGCTGCACGGCTCCAGAGACTGCACACCGCAGCCGCTCACACGCAGACGCAGCCGCAGGACCGACACACTGCTGCCGGGGAGTGCGCAGAGCAAACGCAACGTCAGGAGACTGTGACTGTGAGTGTGTGTATGTGTGTGTGTTTGTGTGTGTGTGTGTATGTTTGTATGTGTGTGTGTGTGTGTGTGTGTGTGTGTGTGTGAGAGAGAGTGAGAGTGTGTTTTAATTATGAACTCGGCATGACTTTTGCACTTTTGTACAGCATCACTTCAGTCTTGTTTTGCATGTGTGTATGTGCTGCTCTACATGCTTTTATACATTGTTTTAAATAAAGACCTTTTTACTCATCAACACGTTCTGCTGTATGCCTCACACTGAATCTGCTCAACTCCACTATTATTATTTATTATTATTATTATTTATTATTATTATTGTTCATTCATTTATTTTATTTTCAGCTTAGTCCCTTTACTAATCTGGGGTCGCCACAGCGGAATGAACCGCCAACTTATCCAGCACATGTTTTACACAGCGGATGCTCTTCCACCTTGGTGTCGCCTCACATCATGAAGGTGTTTTTGTGTGGAGTTTGCATGTTCTCCCCGTGTTGGCGTGGGTTTCCTCCAGGTGCTCCAGTTTCAGTCCAGACATGCGCTATAGGGGAACTGATCAATTAAACTGGCTGTAGTGTTTGGGTGTTTCCCAATACTGGGTTGCAGATGGAAGGGTTGCTGCTGTGTAGAACATGTGCTGGAATGGTTCATTCCGCTGTGGCGCCCCCTGATGAATAAGGGACTGAGCTGTAGGAAAATGATTGAAAGCAAGTGTTGCGTTATTAATGCATTAATCCAGATGCAGATGTGTAGAGGAGTCTTCATAAATCACTGTTTAAGAGCAGTAAATCACATTAAAGGCACAGTTTATCAGACTTAATACAATGTGAAGAATCTGAACAAATATTCAGATTAAACATTTTTAAATACTGAATCTCCTTTTTTAAGCCTGCCAGAACACATTTCACCTTCTCATTTAACACCTTGTCTTGTTTTTGCTTTTTTACATCATTTTCTTTTTGACTTAGCCTCTTTATTCATCTGTGCTCGTCACAGTGCAATGAACCACCAACTATTCCAGCATATGTTTTACATCCTTCATTCACACACACACACACACACACACACACTCAGTTGATCAGTTCCTCTATAGCGCATGTGTTTGGACTGTGGGGGAAACCGGAGCACCCGGAGGAAACCCACACCAACACGGGGAGAACATGCAAACTCCACACAGAAACACCAACTGACCCAGCCGAGACTCAAACCAGGCAGAGACCTTCTTATTAGGCGGTCGTGCTCCCCACAGTGCCACCGTGCAGCCCGTTTTTTAATACAATAAAAGCGAAGTGAAGTGTAGCTGTGCATCAGATTATGTTTGTTTGGTGTTTTTTGTTTTGTAAACCAGCAATGCTGTGTGTTGGCCAGCATTTCGAGCCGCTCCAGCGTGATTAATAGAGTACTCGTCATGTCTGCGTGAGCTCTGTCGGTCAGCGCTGTTGGATCCCCGGTTCCCCCGGAGTCTGCCTGTCCGTTAATCGTTCATTACTGCTGTAATATTCAGAAGTCAAACTCCAGCGACGCGTCTGATTGGTCAAGCGCAGTTCGGCCTGGTTTCCATGGTGACGCGGTCAGACGCGCGGGGAAAGTTTCTGTCAGGATCTCCCCGGTTATTAACGGAACTCCTCGGAATGTCCCGGTTGATTCCCGGTGAGTTTGTGATTCAGCGGCGCTGTACGCGGGTTATTCCGCTCTCTGAAGCTCTTTCTGCTCTTCCCTCCAGATTTAACCTTACCTGAAATCACGAGCGAGAACTTTGTGAGTATCGCCGGAAACTTACCGGACACCCTGACGAGTGCTGATCGATGAGTTTACTGCTGTATTTCATTTTTACTGTTTAAATGACTGATATACCTATCGATTAGTTCATGTATGACTGATTTATTGATGTGGTTATTGGTGTTTGATGACTGATTTATGGATGTTTATTGATGACTGGTGTATCGGTGATGTGATTGATCAGGAGCAGAGTCTCTCCCAGCCGCTGTTCTGCGAGTTCTTCAACGAGTTTCTGCAGCAGCCGGTGAGGAATAATCAATAATAAACTGATTAATCAGCTGAATAAATGATTCAGAAACATTCTAAATGCACAATCAGCGGGAGATAAAGTGAAGATTTCCACGAGAACACGGAGGTTTAGTGTCGGTACAGAATCTCCTCAGGGCTGTGTGAAGTGTGTGAAGCGGCGATGCCCAGACTAGCGCCCGCGGGGTAAAGTTAGCCATGGTGGCCTGTGAGTTGGCCCGCCGCCACCACATCTGAGAAAAGACATGATGATGGGGCAAAACCGAGATCGTCAATTCTGATTTAACACAACTATTTTGAGAAAAAAAGCAAGCTGAAATTAAATGCTCTGAATCAATCAGACAGATAGATTTAAGTGTTTTTATTGTAGGAAGTTTATTTAATTTTAAATATGAATAAATTAGGAATTTACCATGGGAACTGTAATGTGGTTTAGTATATTTACCTTTGACCCGCCAACCTCAATCAACTTTGGCTTTTGGCCCTTCATAAGGAGTTTGTGCACCCCTGCTGCTGATTCTGAGTGCAGACGCTGAGTTTAATCTTAATGCACAGCTCAATACTGTACTCGGCTATTAAAGCTGAAAACCC
>NC_133191.1:59625000-59627500 GCF_049306965.1 Danio rerio
TCTCCTTCACCAAACTTGACTGATTTCTGTGAGAATCTTGCTCCATGCTGGTTCCAGTAGGTCTTCTGCAGTATTGGTGATGATTGGGATGCAGATCAGCAGATGATTCAGCAGAGAAATCCACCTTCTCACACTTGTACACATCATCAACTAGAAGACCAGATATTACCTGCTGCTCTCACAGCTGATCCACCACAAGACTCCTGTCAGGCAGTGTGTATTGTATACTGCACACTGTAAGAGTCAGTGCATACTCTGCCCTGCATACTAGAACCTGCACACAACACACACCTGTGAACACTCATGACAGCACTTTAGGGCGGATGTGCATTTCTACTTTGTGTGTGTGTGTGTGTGTGTGTTTGTGTGTGTGTAGGTGGCGCTGTGGCAGGAGGTGCGTTATGCTGAGCCGGAACTCTTCCAGATGCTGCAGACTCTATACACACACACTCAGAGCAGACAGCAGCAGGTAACAAATACACACACACACACACACACACACACACACACACACACAGAGAGCTCTGTTGACATACCTCAGGTGATCAGTTTCTATATTGTAAGCACTGGAGGATGCAGAGGTGATCTGACAAGAGACAGTGTGTGTGTGTGTGTGTGTGTGTGTGTTGCGCTGCAGGAGCGCAGGCCTGTACACACTCCAGCAGAGGGCAGCAGAGGGCAGGATCTGTGGGCGAAGGTTCCTCTGGAGTTCCGCAGGTTCCGTCTGGACTCTCTGCTCCAGAACCACACAGAGCTCCAGCACTTCCTGTCCTTCCTGGAGGAGCGCTCAGCCAGGTGAGAAGGGAACAGCTGTGTGTGTGTGTTAGTGCGTGCGTGCGTGTGTGCGTGCGTGCGTGCGTGTTCGTGTGTGTGTGTGTGTGTGTGTGTGTGTGTGTGTGTGTGTGTGTGTGAGTGTGTGTGCGTCATAGCTAGCATGCATATCAGGCTTTGGTCCTGCTTAAGAAAAAAAAAAGAAAGTTTGATGAGGTCTAGTGTGTGCGGTCCGGACCGGTGTCATGTGCACTGGAGAACATGAAGAGAAAAGTGGTGAAGTAAAAACTGTGGAAACACGAGAGGAAGCACCATCTCCTGCTCCACTTCTCACATAGTGACGTGTGTAAATGATGAGCCAGCTGGTTTTGCAGTGCACACCTGTAAGTCCAGCGGCACCTGCAGGATTTTATTCCAACTACACACATATCCAGCACCGCCTCATCATCCCTTATTCTGATTTCAGTCTCAACAACACTGATGCCTGCTGTCCAGGGCTGCGTTACTCAAGGACATTGATTATGACAGCATTCATTCATTTATATATTGTGTTCTTGGTCAGTTATCCACTATATAAAACAGAAGAACCAAACGCATCTGTGGAGAAGAGCTTCTAAACACATCTGCTACACGCTTCAGCACCAGAACACAGACTGCATCATCAAATAAAGTAATAATCTAGCCCAGGGATGGGCAAACTTGATCCTCGAGGGCCGGTGTCTCTGCAGAGTTTTGTTCCAACACTAGTCAAACACACCTGAACAAACTGATCCGTGTCTTCAAGATCACTTGAACTCTATAAGGAGGTCTGTTTGAATAGGGTTGGAGCTAAACTATGCAGGACACTGGCCCTCCAGGATCAAGTTTACCCACCCCTGATCTAGCCTAAATACAATAAGAGTGGAGTATTGACCGTGTCAGAGAAGCCTGTAATCAGCTGTTTCCACTGTTAATGACAGAACTCACTAGTCAATTCCACTTGAACTCATGAGCAGGTCCGCCGGTTTACTGACAGTATTGGCAGCAGTGTGTGTTCCCAGATGACCTCGGCAGAACAGACTCAGCTGTAAGTGTGAGAGAACTCAGAGACTGGTTGTGAGAATGGAGATATCTGCTTATCTGTGCCAGTCTGTCCGGTAGTGTAAAAGCGCTTGATTGGTGCAGCGGTTATATGCCAGGAGGCTGTGCAGCTGGGTCTGAATGCTCTGATGAAAGAGACGCGGGCTGGGCCTGGAGTCCCCCGGCTCAGGTGCTGATGAGACTGCGGTCTCCACCCCGTGTGGGGGAACAATATTTGTCTGTTTCTCAGTCTGCGATCTCCAGCGCTCTCGTGTAACCTCATCCTCTACTGCTAAACTTCAGTTCCAATACTCAAGACTGCAGGAACAGAGGACACGTGAACACCGGGTGTGTTCCTTATATCGAGAACGCACCGATGCAGACTTGAGCACCGAACTCCCAGAAGTGATTACAGCTGGAGGTGGGAAGCGCTGCATTTATAGGCTTATTATTAAAGTTCAGAGTGTCACTTACCTCAGGAGTTTCCCTGAATGACACGGTGAGTAGAAACATCAGCATGAACATCTTCATAAAGCAATGAACACATTAAGAGTGTTTATCTGCTGAAATCCGCAGTAATATCTGTCTTATTGATATTGTGCAGAGATTATTTGTAAAGTTTTCATGCAGAGTATATATTGTAAAAAGGGGAAAGCAATAATGGCTGTAT
>NC_133191.1:59630000-59647500 GCF_049306965.1 Danio rerio
GTGTTAGCTGCAGGCTCCTGGTCTGTGCTGTATTCAGTGATGGTGTTATCAGTGGTGTGTGTCTGTCTCTGCTCACGTTACCTGTCAGTGATCCCTCCGCTTTCCTAATTACACTCATTACACTAATTATTCAACACACACACACACACACACACACACCTGCTCATCAGACACTGACACACACAGGGGACGCGTCTCATTCCACTGCTGTGTGTGTGTGTGCGCAGGTGACAGAAGTGTGTGAGCAGCAGCCGGTCGTCCACCAGCGCAGGAAGAGGCGTGAGGCGCAGGTGAGTGTGTGTGTTCTCTCAGTGTGCTCCAACATTATTCCCCTCACACTTACCAAGACAAGGGGCGGCATGGGGGTGCAGTGGGCAGCATGATCGTCTCACAGCACTCAGGTCTCTGGTTTGAGTCTCGGCTGGGTCAGTTGGTGTTTCTGTGTGGAGTTTGCATGTTCTCCCCGTGTTGGTGTGGGTTTCCTCCGGGTGCTCCGGTTTCCCCCACAGTCCAAACACATGCACTATAGGGGAACTGATCAACTACACTGGCCGTAGTGTATGAGTGTGAATGAGTGTGTATGGGTGTTTCCCAGTACTGGGTTGCAACTGGAAGAGCATCCGCTGTGTAAAACATGCTGGAATAGTTGCTGGTTCATTCCGCTGTGGTGACCCCTGATGAATAAAGGGACTAAACTGAAGGAAAATGAATAATAAAAATAGGAAATATTCTGAATGTCTGTCTGTCCGTCTGTCCATCTGTCTGTCTGTCTTCCTCTTCATCTCTATCTTTATTTGCCTGTTGTCTGTCCATCCATCTTGTCTGTCCATCTTTCTGTCTCTCTCTCCATCTGTCTGTTCATCTGCCTCTCCTTACATCTGTCTATCTGTTTGTCCGTCTGTATCTTTATTTGCCTGTTTGTTTGTTTTTGTCTCCACCTGTTATATCTGTCTGTCTGTCTCTCCATCTGTCCGTCTTATCTATCTGTCCCTCTTTCTGTCTGTCTCTCTGTTCATCTGTCTGTCTATCTGTTGTTCTGTTTGTCTATTTGTCTGTTGCTCCATCTTTATCTGTCTGCCTGTCTCTCCATCTCTCCACCTGTGTGTGTGTGTGTGTGTGTCAGGTGTGTGTGGGTGGGATGAGTGTGTCGCAGCAGCAGCAGGCGGTGTGTGTGCGCAGGGCTCTGCAGGATCCCGTCACTCGTCTGCAGTTCCAGCAGTTTCTGTCCTCTGTTGACGCTCTGCTGGAGAACGACCTGCTCTTCTGGCTGGAGGTGCAGAGGTACAAGGTGAGACTGACCTGTACAGCAGCTCTCAGTTCAATACAGGAGTGAACTGCCCTCCTTCAGAGCCACTCCTACAGCTGTGTGTGTGTGTGTGTGTGTGTGTGTGCAGGAGCTGTGTCACTCCCGCTGTGATGAGCAGGCTCTGCAGAGGAAGGTCTCCATCATCATCAGTCGGTTCTTCCGCTCCTCGGTCCCGCCGGCGCTGCAGATCCACGTTCCTCCAGACGCGGCGCTGCTCGTCACCAGCATGCAGAAAACACTCGGACCCTACATCTTCAGGGAGACTCAGGTGTGCTGACACTGAAGACACACACACCGACACACACCTGTCTGCTGACCTCTGTGTGTGTGTGTGTGTGTGTCAGATGTGTGTGTTTGAGGAGCTGCTGAAGCACTGGCCGGAGTTCTGTGCGCTGCGCTCGTCTGTGTGTGCGGACGCTCTGCTGCGAGTGCTGGACCAGAAGCAGAGCGACAGGCGGAGGAGCAGACAGACAGATGAGCAGAGCGACAGCCGCTCTCAGGTGACCCTCACACCTGCAGAACCCTCGTCTCACACTGACCGCTGTGTTTGAGTGTGTTTGAGTGTGTTCTAATCAGATGTTGTGCTGCAGGAGGAGGAGGAGGAGGAGGAGGAGGCTGGCGATGAAGAGCAGAACTCTGGGAAGGAGGACCACAGAGCTGCGTTTAAGGTCAGAGGTCATTCAGAGCCGTGGGGTTCATCAGAGAGGGTTAAACACACACACACACACACACACACACACACACACACACACACACACACACAACCGTCTGGATGAGCTTTATCCTGTTTATTCCTGGCCACACACAGCAACACTCGGACACAGCAGCCTGTGGTGAGCTGTTATAGTTAAATCTGTGATTAAAGGCGACGCTGACAGACATGAACAGCTGACGGAGCACACACACACTAACCTGCCAATAACACACACTCCACACAACTGACCAATCAGAAGCCAGCATTCCAGACCACTGTCAGCAGAGAATCACCCAGCTGTCTGACATACTGGCTTCTGATTGGTCAGTCGTACTTTATGCTTTACTCAACGACCAACTCACTATTATTACTATTACTGAGGGTAATGAAGAGCAAGCAGTGATATAGTGGAGTATATATACTGACTGTGTGTGTGTGTGTGTGTGTGTGTGTGTGTGTGTGTGATCAGATCTGCTGGTCCTTCTGGAGACAGATGAAGGAGCTGGAGATGCAGAAGAGCCAGACGACATCATCATCATGAGCATCACACACACACACACACACACACACACACACACACACACTAACACTGTGGTTCGGGGGGGCGTGGGGGGGCTGAAAGTTTGGGAACCCCAGCTCTAACACACACACCTGATCATAAGAAGAGCCACATCTGAAGAACAACACTGAATGACCACACACACACATAAACATTCACACACTCACAGACAGACACACACATCAGCGTGTTCAGGAGCACACACACACACACACACACACACACACACACACACACACACATGCTGCACTGCACTAATGTCCTTCCAGGATAATGATCAAGTCAATCCTGCGCTCATGTGGACAGCTCTCTCTATCTCTGCTTCTCTCTCTTTATCATGTTGCTGCAGTATTTGACGGCTCATTTCCACCACGAGTACAGTGTGTTTATTGCGCACATTCTCTCCTGAACTGTCTGATCATGGAGATTTTCCCGGATGATGGAAGCATGTAGTTCTTGATGTGCTGCAGTATGAGACAATATCAACACATTCACTCAGCTGAGTCCCTTTATTCATCAGGGGTCACTACAGTGGAATGAACTGCCAACTATTCCAGGTTATGTTTTACACAGCAGATTCCCTGCAACCTCAACCCAGTACAGGGAAACACCCAAACACACTCATACACTACGGCCAGTGTAGTTGATCAGTTCCCCTATAGCGCATGTGTTTGGACTGTGGGGGAAACCAGAGCACCCGGAGGAAACCCACGCCAACACGGGGAGAACATGCAAACTCCACACAGAAACACCAACTGACCCAGCCGAGACTCAAACCAGCGACCTTGCTGTGAGGTGACAGTGCTGCCCACTGCACCACCGTGCCGCCCAATGTAAACACATGATATAGAGCGTTTCAGTGTGGTGCTGACTGGTTCATGAGCATTTCCTGCTTCTCATCAAACTATTTTAACCGTAATGTGGCGATTCAATCAGAACTGGATGTTAAACAGCTATAATCACATTATTATCATCATGTGGCTGTTATTATATTCTCAGGAGCTGTATAGAAATTACAATTGTACAACAGGAAATATGTTGGGACTATTGTTTTTGTTTACATCCCTCAAAATGCTCTGTATAGTGAATAGCTCACATTATTACTCAGTGGTGTTGTTGCTGGAGGAACACACACACACACACACACACACACCGCTGTGATATTGAACAGACACAGGCCTGCTCAGTGACTCATCTGCTGTATATTTCAGACTAAGAGTACATTCATTTATTTCTAAATAACCTTACTACTTATTATGAGCATACACACACACACACACACACTGTGTGGTCTATAATGTTGATTTGTGCTCGGGTTTTAGATTCCCAAATTAAGTGTGGATGGCCTGTTTCGCTTGATTTATTTGTAATGAGTTCAGTGTGTCATTAATGATCAGAAATGCGCAAACCGACAACACATGATCATCGGAACCGCGGCGGACATGCTCAGTGTTCATCCTGGACTACACTTCCCAGCATCCTCTAAACCGGAAATAAAGGCAGCCGTGCACGTGTACTGTGCTGTCGGTTCTCGAGAGCGAGCAGCGGCGTGTAAACGGAAAACTGACACAAACCGATGAAACCGAGTGAAACTGCGCGGGAAACGGAGACCGAAGGTGAGTGACGGGAGCATGATCGCCCGGTAACCGAGAAGCGCTGATCAGAGAGGCACTAGTGTGTGTGTGTGTGTGTGTGTGTGTGTGTGTGTGTGTGTGTGTGTGTGTGTGTGTGTGTGTGTGTGTGTGTGTGTGTGTGAGAGAGAGAGAGAGAGAGAGAGAGAGATGTTCCTGTTTGATCATCGTGTGTGAGGGAGAGAGAGAGAGAGTGATGTTCTGTATGATCATCTGCAGTACTGCTATCTGTGTGTGTGTGTGTGTGTAATGCTACTGTATGATCCTCTGTAGTGTGAGTGTGTGTGTGATGTTCCTGTTTAATCATCTTGTGTGTGTGTGTGTGTGTGTGTGTGTGTGTGTGTGTGTGTGTGTGTGTGTGTGTGTGTGTGTTTCAGATGCCGGGAGCAAAGGAGCGAATGAGAGAGAAGAAGATGAAGAATCAGCCGAGGAGTGTTCAGTACAGCAGCAGAGGTCAGGGGTCACAGGCGTCCGGCTGGGTCAGAGGTCATCAGGCGGAGGGTCACAGATACAGTCAGGACCTGCCCAAACACATCACAGGTGAACACACACACACACACACACTGACTTCAAGACGAGTTGCAGGTGTAAGTGAAGAGCGGAGGGGTGTATTAGGGAAGTGGGCTTGGTTTGGGCCCCCTGATAGTAACTCTGGGTCTCCAGAATGCCGTGGTGTGCATGCGTATGGTCTGGCGCAGCCTCCACACGGTCACACACTGCTGGCCATGGCTGATGCTGATGCTGATGCGCACCTCTCTGAACATGTCACTACACATCACAACAGTGCGTAGCACAAGCTCTGTGATTGGTCGGCTTGGCAGCTGTGGCGAGTGTGGGCGGAGCTGAGAGCCGTGAGCCCGATGCAGAGAGTGTTCACATGTGTGGAGTCCAGTGAAGGAGCTGCAGATGGAGACTGATGTTCTGTGTTCACCTCATGATTAATGATGCTGCACGTCTGCCGGCTCCCGCATCTGAATGAGCGAGTTTGAGCCACTTCTACAGTAAAGAAGAGTTCAGAAACAACAGAACACCAGAGGAGGAACATCAACACACACACACACACACACACACACACACAGCCTTTACAGTCGAGCCCAGAATCGACACAAACTCATCAGCCGTTAATATTAGCGTAGATTTCATGATGTCAGGTGATGAAGACTCAATGTCTCGGCAGTGTGTAAGTCAGCGTTATTCTGATGTCCGATAACGACATTAAATGATGTTGAAATTTGGTTGATTTTAGGTTGTGTTGGAACGAGACCTTAATCCAACGCTGAGCCAACATCTCAAACCAACATCACACTGACGTCACATACTGACGTTTATTAGTCAGGTACGGCAACCAAAATCCAACGTCTGATAGACGTCATAGTGGCAACGTCCACACAACCTCAAGCTGTGACATCATTAGACGTTGATTATTGGTTGATTTTAGGTTGGATGTTGGCCACTGATGTCAGCCTGATGCTGAGTTCTGATGTCAGACCATTACATTTCCAAACAAAATGCAGCGTCTCCACAACATTGGGGTACAACGTCAATCTGATGTCATGACGCCATTTCAGTCATCATACAGGAAACATCCGCCATCTCATCAGTGACAGCATCTGAACAGTCTCTGGGTCAGTGTGTGGACAGGGTTTGGACATCTTCTTGGACACTTTTCTGATCTGATTGGACAGAAGTCACAGCACTGATTTCTCTAATCCCCGTAGACAAGAGCAATACAGTAGAGATGCAGGCTGGAGGACAGTAGTGGAGTAACAGTGCTGATACTGCAGTAAACATGAGCTCAACAGAGAGTAAAAGCACACATGATGAAAACTACTCTGTAAATTACAAATCCTGAGAAACACTGCTCCATTACAGACATCTGAGTATTTATAATGAGTTACATTACACCACTGTAAAAAAGGGAAATAAGCATTGGTTATTAATGTGACCAAACAGTCTGAGTTTACAGTGACCAACATAGAAACTCAGTGAATTAAACTGCACAGCCCAGAAAGAGAAGAGTTGCTCACTGTAGAACAAACACCACTGATTGACCTGATTATAGTGATTGATTACACACATCCACTGTGTGAAACATATGCTGGAGTAGTTGTCGGTTCATTCCACTGTGGTGACCCCTGATGACTAAAGTGACTAAGCTGAATGAATGAGTGAGTGAGTGTCAGTGCAGTGAGTGAGGGGTTGTGATGGCGGTTTGTCTCCACCTGTTGGTTAAACACTGTAATGCTGCAGCCGGCATCATGAGCAGCAGGTCAGGGTTCATGTTAATCCTCATACCTGCACTGTACACTGCTCACCTGTGCTCCAGTGCTGTTGATGATGTGTATCTCAGCAGATACGCTGGTGAACAGACTGAACACAGATGAGCTGCAGCACTGATAATACACAGAGGCAGATCAGCAGAGAGAGACTGCAGGAAACACCAGCAACACCTGCAGCAAGCCTGAGCGTGAACACACACACACACACACGTGATCTGACTGACCCTGGATCAGCTGTGATCATCACACACTTGTGTCCTTTCAGTTCTTAAGTGTATTTTCTGCACGTGTTCTAAAGCGCTGTGTGTGTGTGTGTGTTTGTGTGTGTTTGTGTGTGTGTGTGTGTGGGTGTGTGTGTGTTCTGCTAAATGTTGTGTTTGTCACACACACACAGCGTCGTTCTTCGCTGGAGCGCGCGCAGCTGAGGTCAGTGTGATGCTGAAGGCGGTCAGTAAACCCACGGGCAGCTGTCAGGTGTTCACTGCGCTGCCCAAACACATGCGGAGACGCGCCATGAGCCACAACACACACCGACTGCCCCTGCGGCTGCGAGACGCCGCGCTCAGACTGGTAATCAGCACCACACACACACACACACGCACACACACACACACACACACACACACACACACTGAATAACTGACTATAGCCATGTGATCTGCTGTGTGTGTGTGTGTGTGTAGGCGGAGCGCAGTCAGCGTGGCCCCGAGAAGCCTCCACAGGCGAAGAGCCGCAGCCGCCGCGCACGCCGCCGACACACACACCTGCTGCTGGAGTTCAACCGCAGACAGAGGAGGAGCCGCTGGCTGGAGACGCACATCTGGCACGCCAAACGCTTCCACATGCAGAACAGCTGGAGCTACAGACTGCCACACACACCCACTGCCAAGAGCTACAGAGCCAGCTACAGGGCCATGGACACACACACACTGCTGCAGGTGCACACACACACACACACACACACACACACACACACACACACTGCCAAGAGCTACAGAGCCAGCTACAGGGCCATGGACACACACACACTGCTGCAGGTGCACACACACACACACACACCCACTGCCAAGAGCTACAGAGCCAGCTACAGGGCCATGGACACACACACTGCTGCAGGTGCACACACACACACACACACACCCACACACACACTGCTGCAGGTGCACACACACACACACACACCCACACACACACTGCTGCAGGTGCGCACACACACACACACACACACACACACACACACACACTGCTGCAGGTGCACACACACACACACACACAATAATTAAAGAGACAGTAGTTATATATATAGTGACACTTGTCTTGTTATGATCTGGTCAGATGTTCAGTGCTCTGCTGTAATGTGTGTGTGTGTGTGTGTGTGTGTGTGTGTGTGTGTGTCAGGATTTGTCATATTTCTGCTGTTTGGAGCTTCAAGGACCTGAAGAGCAGATACTGAGAGCGCTTTCCCAACTCACCAGCAAGCAGACAGGTGTGTGTGTGTGTGTGTGTTGGAGTTGTTCTGTTGTGTGATGGTTGTGTACTAGTTTAATTGTGTTGATTTGGTGTGTGTGTGTGTGTGTGTGTGTTGCAGGCCCCACGTTTGCAGCGAGTGTGTGTCTGTCCGGTGCGCGTGTGGGCCGGCTCCTCCTCTACAGAGCGGGTCAGTATCCTCACGGTGCTCTGGGTCCGGTTGAGTTCCTGTGGAGGCCCCGGGCCCCTGAGTGCACACACAGACAGCTGTGGATCTGGATACACCCGGCCCTCAAACAGGTCAGCGCTGCTCTGGAGCCGTGTTTCTGCCCCGGTACATGCAGACAGGCTGATCCTCTAATGCATTAATAAAGACTGTACCGCTACTGTGCAGAGATCAGAAACTAAACCAGCACCATCAGCCACCGTCAGGCGTGTGTGTGCACGTGCGTGCGTGTGCGTGATGCTACCTCATGTGCATCACTATCATCATGTACTGCACTGTGTATTGATCAGGTGTGTGTGTGTGTGTGTGTGTGTGTGTGTGTTTGTTTGTTTGTTTGTTTGTTTGTGTGTTTGTTTGTGTGTTTGTTTGTGTGTGTGTGTGTGTGTGTGTGTGTGTGTGTGTGTGTGTGTGTGTGTCAGGACGTGCTGCCGGAGCTGCAGGCGGTGTGTCAGTGCTGTGAGAGTGTGTGTGAGGTCTCTGCTTCCTCTTCTGCTGCTGCTGTGGATGAGCTGAGGAACAGGAAGAGGAAGTGCACTGCAGACGCTGCTGAACTTCCTGCTAAGCGGCTGCTGGGGGACGGGACGCGTGCAGTCGGGGATCCTGTGCGCTGGGAGTCTGCCGACACACACATCACCATCAGGTACGCACGCACGCACACACACACACTCATACACTACGGCCAGTGTAGTTGATCAGTTCCCCTATAGCGCATGTGTTTGGACTGTGGGGGAAACCGGAGCACCCGGAGGAAACCCACACCAACACAAGGAGAACATGCAAACTCCACACAGAAACGCCAACTGACCCAGCCGAGACTCAAACCAGAAACCTTCTTACTGTGAGGCCACAGTGCTGACCACTGCACCACCGTGATTTGGTCTGATTGAAAATAGTGTGTGCGCGCATGCGTGCGTGCGTGCGTGTGTGCATGTGTGTGTGTGTGTGTGCGTGCGTGTGTGTGTGTGTGTGTGTGTGTGTGTGTGTGTGTGTGTGTGTGTGCGCGTGTGCGTGTGTGTGTGTGTGTGTGTGTGTGTGTGTGTCGCTGCTCCACTGCTCCTCTTGTTTACTGTGATCATTCCTGTCCAGTGACCTCACCATGGAGATCGTGCGCTTTCGTCTGATTGGTCCTCTGGCCCACCTGGTGCTTACAGACACGCTTCATGCAGCCAATGAGGTGAGAGATTGCTGATGACATCACGCATGTTGATGAGCGGCTGCTGATTGGCTGTTTGTGCAGGAGGCGCTGAGAGGAGTGTGTGTGGACGCAGATCTCCATCAGCAGCAGAGGGACGTGTTCACACAGCTCAGAGGTGAACACACACACACACACACACTCGGACACCTGTGTGCAGAACGCAGGCACCTGACCCCGTGTGTGTGTGTGTTGCAGGTGTGTGTTCAACAGCAGAGCTCCCAGCAGGCTGTGTGTTGGGGCTGACTGTCAGTGACCCCAGACTCACCTTACCTCAGAGACGCGGTAAAACTGTGCCGGACCTGCAGCACATCAGCACAGGTACACACACACACACACACACACACACAAACACACACACACACATCTGCTGCTGCACTGATTAGAACTATTTTAGTCTGTGTGTGTGTTTGTGTGTGTGTGTGTGTGTGTGTGTGTGTGTGTGTTTGGCCCTGAGCTCTGGGAGCCGCTGCGTCTCCATGCAGATGATCCAGGTTCGAATCCTGGCAGGGTCTGAGATTCTCTCTCTCACACACACCACACAGAAAAAACGCACACGTCTTCACTGTCTTCTCTTTCACCTGCAGAGGTGTGTGTGTGTGTGTGTGTGTGTGTGTGTGTGTGTGTGTGTGTGTGTGTGTGTGTGTGTGTGTGTGTGTGTGTGTGTGTGTGTGTGTGTGTGTGTGTGGAGCATCAGTTAAGACAGCGTCAGCACCTGTCAGCTGTAATTGTGGGGAGCTGGATCATGGTGGGCTTTAGTCAGCTGATTTCATCTCCTGGTTTAAACTCATTATTGGGCCGGATCAGGGTGGAGGACTCCTGTTCAGCCCTGGAGTTTCAAGGTTTAGACCGGCCCAACCCAGTTCACGACTGACTATATTACAATAAGGTCATTTCCAGTTCAGTTTTTAAAGGGCCATGAAAGCCCCTGGTTTCAGCAGGGTGTTTTCACACCTCTACTTTGGAAAAAGTCAGAAAAGTGGGCGTGTCCAGCTCTGTTTAGGGGGGAGTGTCGGAGGAAGAAAAGTGGGATGGTGTGGGAGTGTCTATTTGGGCACGCGCGAGTTTCAGAGTCAAAATTCACACACACAGTAGAAAGTGATGGTGTTTTACCTACATGGACATCTGTAGTCGAATTATTTGCCAAATTATTAAATGTTGGACTTTTAACTGCAGTTTGGTTCTTTCATTCAGGGAATTCATTCATGTTTTCTCACGACACACAAGATATTTGATTCGAGGAACTGCTCTAAGCGTGTATTTTTCATGCAATGTTTGATACCGCACGGCGAATGAGAGAAAAAACCTCTGCATTTCCCAGAAACTTAGATGCACACGGCAGGTAGCGTCAGAAAATACAGTGAAAACCCTACACGAGGTTAAAGTTTAGTTGTGGTGCTAACATGTTTACACTCGGTGCAATAGTTTGTTAGATGAATGAATAAACAAAGAGCACTGGTCGCTCACTTACCAAATCTGTAGAGACAGGACAATCACCAGCAACTAGAGCCGCGTCTTTATTAAGAGGAGACTAAAGCGAATCCGGATCTCAGCGTTTGCAGATGAGAACAGCTCTCAGGTAAACAATAATCCTCCTCAGACACGTAAGTTATTGTTGTGGAGCGTCGCGTACACTGTTAATCCACACGTGACTCCAGCTGAGCTCTCACAGAGAGAAAATGAAAACAAAACTTCACTGCAGCAAACTATAAAAGCAACACTTCACGCTTGTTTTGCCAACACAACGTGGTGTCTTTGTGGTCTAAACACTGTGACAGTAATGAATATTAATGAAGTTGCACAATAGAGCGCGCTGATTGGTTTGAACCAAGCTTTACTCATGTATTAATGCAGCACACTGTAAGACGTAATAAGACACACTCTGGCACAGACGTCCAGTCTGCATGCTGGAATACACGCTATTATGTCATGACCGTGACGCAGCTTCAAAAATTCGTTTCAAACCGGAAGTACGAATTTGCTTGAAATAACGAAAAAACAACCAATTTACACTCTATAGTGAAATATAGGTGTCCTAATAGTGTTTTTAGCAGTGTGGGACACATATACCACTGCCAACAGCTCAACACATGTGTTTTGGTGTTTCGTGACCCTTTAATGACACATCACGTCTTTTTCAGGGACACAGCTGCTGTAGAACTTTAAGTGTTTGTCATAAATGAGAAGATTATAGGGCAGCTGAATCTCCAACACTGTTCTTCAATCATCACACTGTGCTTTCCTGCAATATCTGAATATAAACTCTGTGCTAAATCCTGTATAGATGTCCAGTCCTTTGTAACGGATTCGTAACGGCCTTTAACACTATAAATGAAGACAAATAATAAATTACTCTGGCGAGGTTTGCACTCGGGTCGGCGATGTCGTAACGCAACGTGCTGATCTGCAATAGTGCTGAGTACAGAATAAGTACTGCACTGTGTCCTGCAAAACTCTTAACCACAGTAATACTGTCTATTGAGGACTTGGTCTTTTCTCCCCTCTTTAAATCTGATCAAGTCATGTCAGGTTTATTAATGTAAGAATCATCTGATCTTCATTGAGCAGGGGTCATATTCAGTAATATTAATCAATATTCTGTAAGGTGCCGCTGTTAGGGGTGGAATGATAGCTACATCATCATCATCATTAAGCTGCTGTCGGGCTGTGAGTAAATAAATAAGAGCAGAGCTGCGGCGAAATGATGAATGAAAGAGTGAAGCTGAAGCAGCGTCGAGCAGGAGCAGTGTGTGAGGCACACAGGTGTTTCCTGCACGCATGCGTCAGTTTGTTTTGGATTACATTTCTTTAACCAGTGTTGGGTGAGTTACAGACTGAGAATAGCAGCTCTATATAACGACAAAAGGCTTTAACACGTCTTCATTATAACGGAAAGAATATTCGACGCGAGAGTGTGAGAATACTGTCCATGCGTGACTCTTGAACATCATAACACACACAACACAGGACCTCATATAAAAACCATAGACTGTAAAGATATAGATGTAGTGTTCATGACGTCACCCACAGAAGAGCGCAAATTGAGCTACAAGTAGGCGTGGCCAATCATCGCCATTTTGTTTGCACGTCATCGCACCCACTGGGGGTGACCAAAAAAGGGCACAGAGGCGGAGCGTGGGCGGGGCTACAGACACCATTCAGCTTAGACGGGCTTTCCTGTGGGAGAAAGGCTGAATACTCCATCAGCTGCGACTGGCTCGTGTTCTGAGCACATGTGCTGGGCTGTACACTATATCAGTAAAGTGTTCAGTCTTTTATAAACACTGCTGTCACACACTGAACATTGCTCTGATGATGCTCTTCTACAGGAGGAAAACAGCAGCACTTCAGATGTAGTGTGTGTCAGTAAATGCAGGACTCTTGATGAACACTGCAGGACAACACTTCAGATGACTGATCTAGAGCCCACAGCGGATCAATCTGCCAGATTCTGGAGGATCACAAACTCCTATTTTGGGCTCGTGTGAGCGTGCGTCGTCTGTGTGTGTTTGTCAAAACAGTCGAGAGTCAGAGAGAAGAAACGCAAGGGAGGCGTAAAACTGATATTCTGCTGAAGAGACGGGGTAAAGTTCATTCTTTTCAGTGTAAATGAAAGGAGGCAGTTATATTTAAGCCCTGTTGTGTTATAAATATGCAGAGTGAAGATGATGCTCATATAAATATGCAGCTACACGAGGCTGTTTGGTGTCTGTTAATCATAATATCAAAATGAAACCAGTTTGACTTATATTATGTTTTGATTGTTTAGATAGTGAAACAGCGAGCAGGATGAGGTGAAAGAGGTTATAAAGTACACTGTTTTACCCATGCATCAGCAGGCAGTTTGTGTTGTGTTTATTATTATTATTATAGGCTGAGTGAATAGTGTATTGAATTAGCTAGATCGGCTGTAGTGTATGAGTGTGTGTGTGTGAATGAGTGTGTATGGGTAATTTCCAATATTGGGTTGGGGCTGGAAATGCATCTGCTGCATAAAACATGCTGGAATAGTTGGCAGTTCATTCCACTGCGGCAACCCCTGATAAATAAGGGACTAATGCGAAGGAAAATAAATAAATGAATGAATAGTGTATTTTTTACAACTCAACAAATATCTTTATGGACAGAATACAGAAATAACATTAAAGAGATTAAAGTTTGTATTTATTTATTTATTTCATATATTTGGCTTTTATGTTTTATAGAATATGAGCTGATAAAAATATTGGACGTGCACAGAGAGATGGCATTTTGATTGAATGTAGTGGGCCGCTCTGACCCAAAATGCCAGGGCCGATTGTTTTTGTCCCAGTCCAGCCCTGGTTTAGTATCAGCTTCACGAGGGAGAGCGGGAGGGGGACGCCCGGTCACACAATGACCCGTCAGACTGACTCCACACTGCTGAACTGCCTTTACTACATCCCGATCCTCACAACCGAGGCAAACAGAAGTGTGTGTGTGTGTGTCCATGATCACCGGTGTGTGTGTGTGTGTGTGTGTGTGTGTGTGTGTGTGTGTGTCTACGATTTGTTCATTTGTGTGTGTGTGTGTGTGTGTGTGTGTTAGAGTCTTCTCATGCCAGAGATCTGACACTCAGAGGAGTTCCCGCTCACTGCAGTCAGAGTGCATTGTGGGATACATCTGTTCGTGATCATGTGACAGACAGCCGATTGTCTGAGCAGGTACACACACACACACACACACACACACACACACACACACACACGATGAAGATCCTATGTAAAAGACTTGGAAAAGATATGGAAAAGTCATGTTTTTGTGTGTGTGTGTGTGTGTGTGTGTGTGTGTGTGTGTGTGTGTGTGTGTGTGTGTGTGTGTGTGTGTGTGTGTGTGTGTGTGTGTGTGTGTGTGTGTGTGTGTGTGTGTGTGTGTGTGTGTGTGTGCGCGCGCGCTCGCGCTCATGCTTGTGTGTGTCAGGAGTTGAACCGCGTGCGCAGTGATGTGCTGGTGCCGGGCTCTGCAGTGTGTGTGTCGGGTGTGTGTGCGGTGCCGCTGCTGCTCCTCCATCAGCCGGGTCGTGTGTGTGGACAGGAGCGTCTGCGCTGGGGCTCCGGCTGGGACCTGCTGCTGCCCAAGGGCTGGGCCATGGCCTTCTGGGTGCCTCTGGTACGACACACACACACACACACACACACACAGTAATGAACCAGCTCTGCAGTGTTGACCTGCTCTAGAACTGATCCTGAACCCCAGACTCTCCAGCCAATCAGAAGTGATCAGTGTTTTCTCTCCACGTGATTGGCCAGATATAGAGCAGACGCATGTAATCTTGTGTGTGTGCGCGTGTGTGTGTGTGTGTTCTGCAGGTGTATCGTGGTGTGCGTGTCGGTGGTCTCCACATGAGTGTTAAACACGCTCAGTTCATGGCTCAGCCGCACTTCCCTCACGATTACCCAGACTGCCCTGCAGGAGAGCGCTGTCAATCAGAGCAGGAGGCGGAGCTTCTGGAGAAGTTTAAAAGGTGTGTGTGTGTGTTATACACTCCTCAGTGTGTGTGTGTGTGTGTGTGTGTGTGTGTGTGTGTGTGTGTGTGTGTGTGTGTGTGTCCGTCCTGACGCTCCTCTGTTTCAGGCGTCCTCCCTCCAAACGCACAAACTACGTCAAACACGGCTGTGTGGCGCCGTTCCGTTGCCCATGGCAACAGCTGGTGGATGAGTGGGCGGAGCTTGTGGAGCTGGGCGGAGAAACACAGAGCAGAGCCGGCCCAGTGCAGTTCACTGTTCTCAGGTCAGTTATAACACACACGTGGCCAGTGTTGGGGAGGCGACTCTGGAAATGTAGCAGATCACAGATTACCCGGTTTACATCAGGGGTCACAAACCTCCATGACACTGAGAGCTGCTGCTTGGGTACCGATTAATGCGGAGGGCTACCAGTTTAATAAACACTTCTCAAATAACACATTTGCTCAATTAACTTAATTTTACTGTATGTTTTTGGTAATAATGAATGATGTTCATCCACGTGGAGACACTGATCATGTTAATGATCTCACTAAAGTGATCAGCAATGATTTACCAGTGTAGGAAACACCCTGTGTTTAATGTATCAGTGTGCATCACTTTATTTTAGATATCTGCAAATATTCACATGTTTCACTGATTACTTCTATATTAGATGAAGGTTGCTGGTGAGTGGTGCTATGGTGAGCTAGATTTAGAACAGGCCTGCGGGCAACACACGTGATCTTCGAGGGCTACCTGGTGCCGCCATGTTGGTGACCCCTGATTTAACATGTCTTGAGTAGTGTACCTTTCCAATCACTCTATAGAAGTAAAGGCACTGATTACTCTGATTACTCTTACATTTCTAATGGACATTTTCAGCTCCTGTCCTGAGTCAGAGATGAGCGGATTGTGCTGTTTCCCTGCAGATCTCAGTGTATCCGCCATTACGGCTCAGCTGACCCCTGTGTGTGTGTGTGTGTGTGTGTGTGTGTGTGTGTGTGTGTGTGTGTGTGTGTTCAGGAGTGTGTCGGTGCTGCGGCAGCTGTCTGCGTGGTGTTCGTCTGCATCTGCGGTGACCCCTGCGGCGGCTGCAGCGCTGCATCAGGAGCAGCAGGGGGCGCTGCTGTGGGTGAGGCTGCGGCTGCTGGGTAAGGGCCGCCCGGAGCTGCACGCTGCAGTGTGTGTGCCCACGACATCTGACCTCCAGCAGCTGACGGACGGCCAGAGCAGCGGCCCGCAGGAGCCCCGACACCCTGACCCGCAGCCGGAGAGCGAGGGGTCCCGGAGCGTGGTGTCCCACTGCAGCCGGCGCACACTGGGCTGGGTCCAGCAGGGGGATTTCAGCCTGAGCTCCGGCCGCGGGGAGGCTCTGGCCTTCATCAGCCTCAGCGGACTCCTGCAGATGATGATCCAGCACCAGCGCAGCCTCGTTCTCCTGCGCAACCCGTCCTCACTGCAGTACCGCTACGCTCACGTCTACATCGACAGCTGAAACACACACACACACACACACACACACACTACAGCTGCGCTCAGGTCAGGACACACTCCACACGTGCTGGAGACGCAGCTGTAAGACTGCAGCCTTATTCTGTGTTCATTGTTCATCTGCTGGACTTCTGTTTTGCTTGATATCTGAAAGGGTCTGTTCACACACACACACACACACACACACACACACATGAGGATTCTAGTGTGTGTGTGCGCGTGCGTGCAGCGCCGCTGAGCTCATCAGACACTAATGCAGGGGTTTGAGCTGAGTGTGAGAGCTGCTCGTCCTCCAGAGACGCTCAGAGCAGGAAACACTGAACACACACTCACAATAATCTGTGTGGAGCGGGCCTCCAGCGCCCTCTGCTGGCCATCGCTGGTCTGTACAGTGGCTGTGTTCTCCTCTCCTGCACTTGTTGCATCAGAATCAGCAGCTCTACATGCACATGTGCTTTTCTGTCCCACAAGTGTTGCTGGAGCGTCCCGTGATCACAGCTGGGCACTGAACACACTGTTCTGAGTGTGTGTTGGGTGTTTTCAGATCTGTGTGTGTCTGTGGAGGACGAGCAGCTCTCACACTCCGCTCACAGCCCTGCATTACAGTCTGGAGAGCTCAGAGGAGCAGCGGGAGGAGAGAAACGAGAACAGACCCTTCATTACTGACGGACTGCACAGTGTGTGTGTGTGTGTGTGTGTGTGTGTGTGTGTGTGTGTGTGTGTGTGTGAGAGTGTGTGAGACGAGCTCTCTCCTCAGGTGAGGTGATGTTCCTCCAGCAGGTGAATGGTGTGTAAATAAAGAGTTTGAGTTTGAGCACGGAGCTTATTCTCCACACAAAGCATCAGACGCTGTCCACATCACACTCCTTTATTATAAAACACAACACTGCTGCTGCTGCACTGGGTTACACACACACACACTCTGTTAGTGTCCTGCAGGTGGCGCTGTTACGGCTCGTCCTGTGTGTTTGCGCTGCTGCAGGTGAGTTTAGACGCCAGGGTCTTGTATTTACTGTCGTCCTTCTGCGGCTGCACTTTATCTGTACAGCTCTTCCCTGAAACACACAGCCGATGCAGAGTCAGACACCGTGCACACACACACACACACACACACACACACACACACACACACACACACTAGGCATGGGCCGGTGTATGATTCTGATGATATGATGAGCTTGGAGTAAATG
>NC_133191.1:59655000-59660000 GCF_049306965.1 Danio rerio
TGTTGGCGTGGGTTTTCTCCGGGTGCTCCGGTTTCCCCCACAGTCCAAACACATGCACTATAGGGGAACTGATCAACTACACTGGCCGTAGTGTATGAGTGTGTGTGCGAATGTGTGTGTGTGTTTCCCAGTACTGGGTTGCAGCTGAAAGGGCATCCGCTGTGTAAAACATATGCTGGAATAGTTGGCGGTTCATGCTGCTGTGGTTATCCCTGATGAATGGTGAAGGGAAATGAAGGCTATAGTTAGGTGTGTTGGTGTATTGTGTACGCATGTTTAGAGTGAAATAATGAGCACCATATTATCAGGTGAAATACCACGGTAAAGAGAGTTTGCAATCTGACTTTCAGATGTGTTTAGAATATAAACACACACACACACACACACACTGCTCTGCCAGAGGCATGAATATAACGCTGATCTCTATAATCTGTCAATTCAGATAACTCTGAAATCAGTGTTATACTGCCTATAGCTCACTCACAACACCGAGACCAGCGTCATTTAGTCCAGCTCGATGAGTGATCTCAGAGAAATGAGGAGAACAGGCGTGTTTATACACACACACACACACACACACACACACACACACACACACACACACAGCTTGAGCTCCAGGTGAGGAAGCTCCACAGTCGCGTTTGACTGTTCCTCTGAGCTCTGCCTCCTCTATTCTGCTGTGATTGGGCTTCTGTGTGTCACGGTGCTGGTTCTGGAAGCTGACTCCAGTCTAACACACAGACCTGATCAGGGAATATCCTCAGTGTTGACGCTGATGTGTGGGTACCGCGCGCCTCATCATCACCCCGTCATTATTCACAGAGATCAGCGCTCGACATGACGCGTCTCTGACCGCGCGCGGCGCGTTAATGAGCAAAACAAAGCTGAACGTGAGCCCGCAGAGATCAAGACACTCGCGTTTGTCGGTTTCCAGACACCGGTGATGTCCCGGTTCGCTCTGTGTCGGTAATCCGCGTGTCAAGCTGTTCGCGCTCCCGGTCTGTGTTTCCGGTGTCGTCACTGTCTGTCGGGTGCGCGCCTGTGAAACGCAGAAGTCTGAGAGATGTGAATCGTTATCATCAACATCTGATCCTGCGATGCGACGCGGCGGCCATCATGCTGAGGGAGCGGCACAGCGCGTCTGCTCAAGCGTTTCTCCCGCGCGCGCGCTTTCCTGCACATTCGCGCCGTGACTGAGCTGTTTTCCCGCCTTTCTGTTTCCATCATGTCCTACCACAGTTGTCCAGAGGAGGGCGCTATCCGCATCAATGTGGGCGGCTTCAGGAGGCGGCTGCTCTCCGACAGACTGTCCCGCTTCCCTGAGACGCGTCTGGCCCGGCTGCTGCGCTGCGGCTGCAGAGAGTCTGAGCTGGAGCTCTGCGACGACTACGATGAGTCCGAGCGGGAGTTTTATTTCGACCGCAACCCGGCGCTCTTCCCATACGTGCTGCACTTCTACAACACAGGCCGGCTGCACGTGATGGACGAGCTCTGCATCTTCTCCTTCAGCCAGGAGATGGAGTACTGGGGCATCGACGCGCTGTTCCTGGACGCCTGCTGCAGCGCTGCCTACCACTGCCGCCGCATGGAGCCCGCCGGGGAGCGCAGCGAGCAGCACAGCACCGCCTCCTCTGTAGAGCAGATGCTGGAGCTGTACAGCGCCGCCGGGAGGTTCGAAACCCAGCCGCTGGGCAGGCTACGCCGCAGGGTGTGGCTGACTCTGGATCACCCCGCGTACTCCGCCTGCAGCCGGCTGCTGAGCGCGCTGTCGGTGCTGGTGCTGCTGGCCTCCATCGCCTGCATGTGTCTGAACAGCATGAGTGAGTTTGCGCTGCGTGACGCCGCCGGTCGCCTCCACGAGGACCCGCGCTTCGAGACGGTGGAGCGCCTGGGCATCGGCTGGTTCACCCTGGAGCTGCTGGCCAGACTCGCTGCAGCTCCAGACCTGCGGCGCTGCCTCCTGCAGCCGCTGACGCTGATCGACCTGCTGTCCGTGCTGCCCTTCTACCTGGCGCTGCTGCTGCAGCTGGCGGAGAGCTGCCCGTTGCTCAACCTAGGCCGGGCGGCGCAGGTGCTGCGGCTGATGCGGGTGCTCCGTGTTCTGCAGCTGGTGCGCCACTCCACAGGTCTGCGCTCGCTCGGTGCCACCCTCGCCCACAGCCTGCAGGAGGTCGGCCTGCTGCTGCTGTACCTGGCCGTGGGCGTCTGCTTCTTCTCCGTCATGGCCTACACCGTGGAGCAGGAGGGCAGCGAGGGCCTGGGCAGCGTCCCCGCCAGCTGGTGGTGGGCCACCGTCAGCATGACCACCGTGGGCTACGGGGACGTGGTTCCCGCCTCTGCGCTGGGCAAGCTGACGGCCGCCGCCTGCATCCTGGCGGGCATCCTGATGGTGGTGCTGCCCATCACGCTGATCTTCAACAAGTTCTCTCTGTTCTATAAGAGGCAGCAGCGTCTGGAGCTCCTGGTGCGCCGCTGCCCGCTGGACGCTGGCCTGAAGGTGGCGCCAGCGCTCCGGCTGACGGATTACTACACACACAAGATGAAGAGCCTGATGGCCAGCCTGACCAACATGAGCCGCAGCGAGCACAGCGACCACAGCCTGGAGCTCACACTGCACTAGCTGCACACTCTGTGTGTGTGTGTGAGTGTGTGAGAGAGTGTGTGTGTGTGTGTGTGATTCTGTGTGTGTGCGCTTGTGTGTGTGTGTTTAAGTGTGTGTGTGTGTGTGTGCGCTTGTGTGTGTGTGTGTGTGTGTGTGGGTGTGTGTGTGTGTGCTTGAGTGTGTGTGTGTGTGTGTGTGTGTGTGCGCGCTTGTGTGTGTGTTTGTTTGTGTGTGTGAGAGAGAGAGAGAGAGAGAGTGTGTGTGTGTGTGTGTGTGTGTGTGTGTGTGTGTGTGTGTGTGTGTGTGTGTGTGTGTGTGTGTGAGAGAGAGAGAGTTAGGGTAACCCTAACCCTTAGTAGTGATCCCCCTGCAGCAGCTCCAGCACAGCACAGTCAGAGAGCTGAGGAGAGCAGTATACACACACACACACACACACACACACACAGCTAATGTGAGTGTGTGTTCTCCGTGTTCATCACTTCAGCTCATCTGGTCAGTACAGTAGTTCAGGGTATTCGCTGCTGTATTGCCTTTAGATGTTCAGTTCACCCGCCGTGTTCAACAGGTGTGTTACCTGCTGCTGCTGGTGTGTGTGTGTGGTTTTGTTAGAGGACTGATGATGTTCCAGGAGGCGTCTGGAAATGAGGGTTCAGCTCATTCAGATAAATATGTAAATATGAGCGAGATTAACTGTTCTCACTGATTTATTATTGATTTATTCCTCGTGCTGGTCCATTATCAGTGCTGTTGTTAGTTTCTCAGCGGTCAGTCATCAGCCAGACTCTCATCAGCACCGCAGTGATGAGGATGATGAGGATGAGGATGTTCAGACACAGTGATGATGTCATATATCTGTGTGGTGTTCTTGGTGTTGTACTGTAATATGGAGATGTGTTAAAGAGAAATGATCGACTCTGTCCTCATCTGAATATGATGTTAATAAGCACAATGTCCTCCTGTTGTGTATTCGCCATCGTGCTGTAATTCTCCTGACAGACTCTCACAACTGCACCGTGTGTGTGTGTGTGTGTGTGTGATACAGCAGTATTTCTTCATGATAGATATATTATTTTGATATAGAGATGTGACAGATGTTGTACAGATGTTGTACAGATGTTGTATTTGCTGATTAATAAACTCTGGCTGTTGATCCTGCGCTTTCCCGCCGGGGCTTTTTTCCCGCCGTCACGACACTGAGCTCGGTTTCCGTGGAAACACGCTCACCGGTTTGTTTTCTCTGAGGTAAACAGCAGCAGCGCTAACACACACACACATATCTGCTGCTGCTGGTGTGTATTATCTGCGCAGAGCTAGTGTGAGGACTGGATAATGCTTCGTGTGCTGGTTTGTGATGTTTCCATAAGGACTGATTCCAGCACTGATGCCGTGCTGAGCTCCGCCTGCTCTACCATCGCCCGCGCTGCGGCTCCACCTGCCGGACACACAGCGCACTGCAGCGGCACACGGAGGAGGAGCACAGGTGAACAACATGCACACACTCACACCTCACCCAGGGTCACAGTTTACTCCCTATCCTCTCTCCCTCGCGAAGTTAAACCTTTCCCTCTCCTGCTGGAGACTAAAGAGGATGTCCTGAAGAAAGCTGGAGCTCACAGGAGGAAAACACACTTTGTTCCATAAAGCAAAACATTTCCAGATTCCTTCAAAATATCTTTTATAAATAAATATTTTTAAATATTTTTTATATTTAATAAATAAACTGTTTTAAAAACAAGACCAGAGCGAGGGAACGATGACAGCAGTTTTATTTTTAGCTGAATCTCCCTTTTTTACTACCGCTATGTCATCAAGTCAAGATGGTGTGTATATTGTCATTTCAACAACAAGTGCAGAACACTGTAAACAGAACACTGTTCCTCCAGAACCAACACCAAACATCAAACAACATCAGTTCACTACATGACACGGGACGGTGCACTAATAGAAAAAATCTAGAGAATAAAATAAAATAGAGAAGATAAACTCATTCATTCATTTTCTTGTCGGCTTAGTCCTTTTATTAATCTGGGGTCGCCACAGCGGAATGAACCGCCAACTTATCCAGCACGTTTTTACACAGCCCTTCTCTGGGAAAGATAAGATAAATAAAATAGATAGATAAATAAGAGTATGAATAAGTGACAGAATGACACATTCAACACATTTAACATGTTTCCTAAACTCTAAACGCAGCAACACACCTACAACACACAACTGGCAAACGGTAAACTTCACGCTCGAAATCCCACCCTGTAAACTAAAGCCCAACACTAATGTTCAGAATACAGTAATAAACACACAATACAGCATGTCTAACACAACACTGCACATGCTTCATAATCACACCACCATTATTCACAACACACACACATGTTCTCCTCCAACAGGAGCGTCCAGT
>NC_133191.1:59665000-59670000 GCF_049306965.1 Danio rerio
AGCGGAGCGTCCACACGCGGGCCTGTACGGCTCATTTGAGTCCCCGGTCCGCCGTTGTGACGCCAGTGGAGCCGCGGGTGCGAGCGCGATGGAGCCGCGATACCTGCTGTTATCTTATCACAATCGACCCGCTGACGATAAGAGCTGCCGGATCCTCCTGGAGAACACGCTGATCAGTCCACATGCAGGAGCGCTTGGGTGCCGAGTTGATGGAGGAGCGTAGAGGGCGCCAAACCACCGGTGTAGTAAAGAGAAGAAGAATAACCAGAGGACAGATCCTGATGATGAGCGCTGATCTGCTCAGGATCAACTCCAGCATCCGTCCACTCCTGTCTGCTGTCCGGTCCACTGAAGCTGAGTTACACTTCCACTACAGGACTCTTTCAGCTTAGTCTCTTTATTCATCAGGGGTCACCACAGCGGAATGAACCGCCAACTATTCCAGCATATGTTTTACACAGCGGATGCCCTTCCAGCCGCAACCCAGTACTGGGAAACACCCATACACTCATCGCACACACGCTCATACACTGCGGCCAGTGTAGTTGATTAGTTCCCCTATAGCGCATGTGTTTGGACTGTGGGGGAAACCGGAGCACCCGGAGGAAACCCACGCCAACACGGGGAGAACATGCAAACTCCACACAGAAACACCAAACTCAAACCAGTGACCTTCTTGCTGTGAGGCAAACGTACTACCCACTACGCCACCGTGCCGCCCTACAGTGCTCTAGTGAACTGAATTGATGTCTGAGATATGTCAAATACGTCAAATGTGGCAGATAGGATTATAGATCTCCTCAAGACTTTAAAATGTGGATGTGAAAATATTATAAAGCCTTTACTGACATGGCTATTCCTGAAATGAGGCTTTTTAACATTCTTTCCACATTATTTGAGGTCCCTGGACTGACTTTTGCTGTTTATTCTGATGAATCCTTTACCTAAAGGGAAACTAACACATTATTTAAGCTTCCTCGAGCATTTTTGTTTGATTTTTAGTCTATAAACTTTATTTAGATTTTGCTATTCAGTGTATTGAGCTGATTCTGACCGGCAGGTTATTTCAGTAGACATGATTCTCGAATGAGACCCTCATTATATGTTTATAAAGTAGTGAATTTGATGAATATTGACAAGTTGTCATGGTCATGTTTGATCACACTCTGTGCTCGGTTCGGTTCGGTTCAGTTTGCTTTTATGGCTGTAGAGCTTGCACAGACAGGAGAATGAGCACAAAGTAAGCGCCGTTATTAAACACACAGCCGAGACATTACGCTGTAATAATACATGAAGAGTTCAGATGCAGAAACCTCTAAAAGGCATTTGATATTTTCTTCTGAAATCAGCATTTGTCTCAGACTCTTGTGTGAAGCTCAGAAATGTCTCGTTTATAGTGATGAATAAGGTCTTTCATTGCTTTAAAAGTGAAATACTTGATCATAAACAGGAGGATGAGGAAAATGATCACTTTAGGAGAAAGCTTCAGATGGCATTTACAGGGTTTTGCATCTGAACTCTTCATACGTATAATGATGAGCCATTGTCCACCCGAGCTCAAACAAGCCTTGACGTCTTCATGAACAGCCACAAAGCCAAGAAGAAGAGCAGAATCTGCTGTGTCCTGCTGTTGTTTATGAGGCTGTAAAGGCGAACGGTTGCCCTTTCTCGAGATCGCTCGCTGCGCGTCTAAATTAGAAATAAGGTATGGAGTCAATCTAGGGCCAGAAATACTTGTAAAATAAAAATGTGTATCAAACAAAAAATAAAGTATTGAGCAGAAATAATAAATGCAAATCTCCAAAAATCACAAAGGAACAATTTATTTTTGGGAAATAAAAATTAATTTTGCTAACAAAAAAAAAACTGCAAATAAAAATCAAGCAGTGCAAAAAACTAAAATATCTGCATATAAAATAAACAAAACTATAAAATATAAAAAAATACATTAGCTAAACATTATTATTATAGCATTGCCTTTACAAAACCAAATGTTGCAAGGGAACTTGGGCATTTATGGCAAGCCCAGGCCTACCGGACTGTAAAGGCCTACTCACACTATGCTATCTGAACCATGTCCAGGCCCGTTTCCCTGATCGTTTGAGAAGTGTGAGTGCTCTGAAACGCATGGTTCACTTGGGCTTTGGCACAGTACACTTGTGTGTGAGTGCAGAGCGTGTCTGAGCCTGAAACTGAAGACGAGTCGTGACTGTGAGGGGCTGTTTGATCTGGATTATTCATCATTCTCACTGTTGAGTGAACACACACTGATGTAGAGTATTACACACTCAAAGCCCTCACTGCAGCACAGCTGATCTGCAGCACACCTCCTCACACCTGCAGCAGCAGCACGTCATGATGCATTCTGAGCGTCAGCAGTGGCGGATCTGTTCAGCAGGAGATCTGACTGTGTGTCACGAATATCACACCACTAAACCCAGATCACTGAAGAAGTGTCCACTGAGCTGAGCGAGAGCGCTACTCCACTGAACAGCACATCATCATGACCCGAATGTAGTGTGAGTGCGGGCCGTCGGGGGAGACGGGAGGGGGCACAAGCCTTGGCCCGGTTCAAGGCAACTGTACATAGCGTGAGTACACCCTGAGACCACCTCAGTGACACTGTGTCTCCAGCTGCTGATAGCCCCTTTCAAACACACAGACTTTTCCAGGTCTGTATGTGTGAACAGATCCTTTTTGAAAATACCGGTTAATTCATTCCACACCACACACACACACACACACACACACACACACACACACACCACACACACACACACACACACACACACACACACACACACACCGAAAGGGGACCATTCAGCAGTGGAGAAGGTGACCCGTACCGACCCGTACAGTACTCCTCAGTGGAAACGGGCAATAGTGTCCCCTGTTTTACTGTAAGGGAAGTGTCGTCTGAACACTCCACAGCAGGTCTGATCTGCTGAACTGGTGTTGTCATTAGCCTGCTGTGCTGGAGAGCCATTATAGTGCTGCTCACATCTATATTTATATGATATATTACTAATATTGTTATTCAAGATACAGATCAGTGAGAGGTGTACGTCCAGTATTTACAGAGCAAACACATCTTGTTCTGACGTCCTTCATGGGGAGCAGGGGTTAATAAGGGAGTCAAGCCCCCTGTAGCTGTCAGTGTGAGGAGCCGACTGTGATACACATATATGTGTGTGTGTGTGTGTGTGTGTGTGTGTGTTTCCGATGTGTCTGCAGTAGTGCTCGCTCCAGCATGATCTGCAAGCGGAGCTCGGCCTCTCCCTGCTGGGAATCTTCTGCCAGCTTTATTACGAGCAAAGGTCTTCAGCAGCTGGCACTGCGTATCTTATCTAACATCAGCCATAAATCCTGCAGCTAGAGGAGAGACATCTTCACACATCCAGAGCTGGAGGAGAGAACACACACACACACACACACTCCGGACACTTATCTGATCGGGGTTATGTAGAGTCACGCTCAGATCCTCCAGCAGATACAGCACTGATCCCGTCCTCTCATATCCTCAGAGCAGAGGAAACAGCATTACACGCATAACACTGTCAACAGCAGCGATCAGACTCCTCATGCCACAACACAAGCATGCTGCAGTGTTTCTGAGCCAGACTAGTCAAGTGTGCTACACAGTGTATACTACAGCATCTCCAGCTGTTGGTCAGAGAGAGCTCCAGCACACTGCAGAGGGAACTATAGTGAACTGATAAACAGCTGCAGTGCACTTTAGCTTTACTACAGTAAACTGCGGTGTGTTGTAGGATAATATACACTAGTGTTGGGTCATTTGTGGATGTTACTGTGATTGTTGTGTTTCCATAGCAACTGTTAAGTGACCACAGATTAAAAGCTCCTTCATGATACCCATAAAGTTAGGTCGCGTCCCGAATTGCACACTATGCACATGAACACTCAGCTGGGCAGTGTAGGGTTTAGTGTCATCCCGAACGGAACACTAACTTTATTTACGACACGGAAATTCACACCGTTTCCCGGGCGACATTTACTGTTCGCCAGATTAGTGAAATAAATGAGCAAACAGTAAAGCAGCTGATGAGTACAGCCGTGTTCTCCATCAGGAGGCGGCATCATCACTACATGAGGGATTATGCTTTCACAATGCAAAATAAACAAAATAATCCAACATCAGTGTCCAATAGTCCCTCCCCTTCATCAGAAGCCCCTCCCCTACATTGATATCCCCTCCCCTTTGCCCGAAGCCCCCCATTCTACAGTAGCTCCTCCTCTTTTACGTGAGCAAGCCTCGTTCTAATCGTTCTAATCAGACTTGATGCAGAAGCACTGTGATTGACATTCTCCCGCTGTACGTGTCATTAAAGGGGGAAAGCCCCGCCCACTTGTTTCTCCATCTCATTAGCATGTCCAGCAGGCCTGAGTGAGAAGCAGCCGTCTGTCCATTATAGCCATTAGAGTGTTTGAGCTGCTGAAGATGATGTCAGCAGACTAAGAGGATTATAAACAACCCAAGCTCATTCTGAAAACATAGTCCTGCGTTCATTTTTTTCAAGCGAACGCTAAGGGGCGGTGTGACGCTGTTCCCTATCGCGCTTGCCTGCCGGCCGGCCAGCCGACCGCTTACCTCCTTGTGGAGGGCTTCCCCGCTTCAACCCGTTTGTCCACTCAGTTCACCGTGTACGTCAGCAGGCTCGAGATGCAGAGAGGAGTTGACCACGGCGATCGGTTTCGAGTCCGGGGAAGAGCAGTTCCAGCAATCAGGTAAGACAAAAACAGAATCCCAAAAGTTAAGTGAACGAGTTTCGTAACAGGGTGAGAACACGGTGAAATCTGAAAACGCGGTAGAAAAATCAGGGCTTTTATTTTTTTGGACGGCTTTTGTAAACTGTTGCTCGGGTTTAGGGAAGCGAGCGGGCGGGCGGGTCGATCGGTAAAATTGGTTGGGTTCAGGGAAGGAGGAGGGCGGGTCGGCCGATTGGCCGGTCGCGCAATCAATCATCCGGTCAGTCGCACAG
>NC_133191.1:59682500-59690000 GCF_049306965.1 Danio rerio
CGCCGGTGACCGGACAGAGCAGACTGAGCCCGGAGCGCAGACCGGCGCGCGGCAGACTCCCGGCCAAGAGCAAGAAGGAGTTCATCTGCCGGTTCTGCGGGAGACACTTCACCAAATCCTACAACCTGCTGATCCACGAGCGCACACACACCGACGAGCGGCCCTACACCTGCGACATCTGCCACAAGGCCTTCCGGAGACAAGACCACCTGCGGGACCACCGGTGAGCGCGCGCGCGTGAAAGAGAGAGAGAGAGTGTGTGTGTGAGAGAGAGTGTGTCTGTCATATATTTGCGTGTGTGTGTGTTTATCTGTCGTATGCGTTTGTATAAAGAGTGTGTGCGCGCGTGTGTGTGTTACAGAATGCTGTGTTGCTGTAACCCCGCGCTGGGTCAAACGCTGATATATTCTTTAATTAAACCTAAAGACTAAAATCGCCTGAAGATGATGATGAAGATGTTCTCGCTATTCTACACCTCTGAGTGTGTTGATTATTCTGAACATGAGCAAGTGGAGAGAGCTGAACACCGGTCACCGCTGACCCACAGCGGAGAGGAATACACACGAGTGAACGGTGACCGGTGTTCCTCTGCTCAACAAGAAAAACTCAAACATGTTTGGATCTTTACATCACACTTTTACCCCGGGGTTGGGTTAGTCCATATTTGACCCAACTTTTGTTTACGACACCCGAGCATTTTAGTGTAATATAGCTGTAGTTCAGTGCGCGCGCGCGTGTGTGTGAGTGTGTGTGTGTGTGTGTGTGTGTGTGTGTGTGTGCTGGGTTATTCTGAGGGTCGTGCTGACCCCCTCTCGCCTGTTCCTCAGATATATCCACTCTAAGGAGAAACCCTTCAAGTGTCAGGAGTGCGGGAAGGGCTTCTGTCAGTCCAGAACTCTGGCGGTCCACAAGACACTGCACCTGCAGGTGAATCTCCATCAACACACACACACACACACACATTAATGCTGGGCTGCAACACAACGCTTGATCAGAATAGACAAACCCCACCGCTGGGCTAAAAAGTGTCATTAAAATTCAACTGAATAAATAAGCCAGCGATGTGTTCCGCCGACCCAGCGTTATCTAGATCCTGCATGATGAACTGAGGCTTTAATAACAGGAGTGTGGCTGCACCTGCTCTCTGTATTCACTTTTATTCACTGTAAATAAACACTAGTGTGCTGGGTTAATGATGAGCAGACATGTCAAACACTGACTTAAACTATATTTCCTCCTTCAGTTTGTCCATATTTATTGTGGTAAATCTTGGATTAAACACGTCGCAGATCTCCCTTTATTATTATCCAGGATGTTCTCCATATGTTTGTGCAGATACATCACATTTCCACACACTGGAGATCAGTCCATTCACAGATTAATATGTTGAGGAAAATATTAAATACCATTAAAAAAGAGGAAGAATGGGGAGAAAATACTGCAGTTTGTAGTTGTTTTGTGCTATATTTCGTCTGATTGTAAATGTCAGATCTTTATACTGAAGATGTTCTCTGAGCAAACTCTTATTTTAGTGGAGAAACCCGATTAATAAAACTGTCCTGTTTAAATGCACTGAAATAAATCATTATTATTCACTGAGCAATGGATTCAATCGTGCTGTAATCGGGCTGTGCTCATATATGCTGTATATAAACACAAACACATGCCGCCGCCGCCGCCGCCGTGCTTCATTATTCATTATTCCACATCTCTCTCATCTCAACTCCACATTTCTCTTATTTTAAATGTTTTAATTAATGAAGTATTTCTCTCTGTCTCTAATCTGAGTATTAAATGTTTTCTATTATTGATTATTTCGATGTTTCTCTAATCTTGAATGTTTAAGGACTTATTTGATTATTTCTCCTTGTCTCAAATCCTTCAACATTCCTTAAATTATTGATTGATTGTTGACTGTGTGTGTGTGCGTGTGCGTGTGCGCGCGCGCGTGTGTGAGAGTGTGTGTGCTGAAAGCTAAAGGGAATAATCCTGTGCTTGCTTCAAATCCGAACAGGAATCTCCTCACAAATGCCCGACATGCGGAAGAACCTTTAATCAAAGAAGTAACCTGAAAACTCACCTTCTCACCCATACAGACCTCAAGCCTTTCTGCTGCGGCCGCTGCGGGAAGGTGTTTCGGCGCAACTGCGACCTGCGGCGCCACAGTCTGACACACACACCGCCGCAGCAGGACCCAACCGCACAATAACCATAACCCAACCCAGGACAGCTCGATAGCCCAAAATAACCATAGCACTCACGATCACGGACACACTCCTGCAGGACACACTCACCCCTCAATAACAGACTCAGTGTGTGTGTGTGTGTGTGATGATGATGATGATGATGATGATGATGATGATGTAAATAAACGTTTCTTGTTGCTCCTCTTTCTGCCTGAGGTGTGTGTGTGCGCATTGGTACAGCAGATGTATGCTGAACACGAGCTCTGTGTGATGAAGCAGGTAAACTCTGCTGGAGGTGCAGATAATACAATATTTCCTCCTCTATGCTTGTTTGGACTTTTTAAAAGGTGTAATAAAATGAGTCGACATGTCTTTAATGATTTCGCTAAATTACACACACACACACACACACACACACACACACACACACACACACACACACACACACGCGATTGTTTTATTTGTTGAAGTTTATTTGTTGTTTATAGGGTTATTTTGTTGAGTTTATGCTGATATAATTGTGTTGGATATATGAGGAATATATAATACAATAATATATAATACATTTCTGTGCAGCAGTGTGTAATTAATTAATCTTAAATGAATGTATAATGATTGTGATTTGATAGCTACTGGTCATTGTGATTTCACTCAGTAAATTATTGATAAATTATTAATTTAATTATTGAGTAAATTACAAAAACATGCCCTGGCCACAAACGAGTTTAACATGAAGGCTATAACAGTGGATCAAAACAAACGATTAACGTTTTTATTTAAAAAATAAATATAATAATAATAATAATAATAATAATAATAATAATAATAATAGCTTAATTATTTTATGTGAATGCTGAAGGAAGATTTGCGGCATGGAAATGTTATAAAGAGATTAATTTTCATCGGGATATGCAATCATATACAGTATATATATTAATGAGCTGAAATAACAATTCCTGAGATTTGATTGGGACAACTTAACTGTGTTGTGCTTTATCCATATACATTTGTTAAAAGTGTTGAGTTAACTTTATCGAGTTGTGTTGGGTCAACCTGAATGAATTGTGTGCAACCCTGCATTTTCACAGTGTGTGTTACAGTAAATATCTACCGATAAACTATTAAAGTCTTGGCATTTATCACAGATTAATCTGTAAATCCTGTAATTAATTGCGGATGGATGGTATTAAATCATGTAAAGCTCGCGAACACACAGGGAGAGCCGCTTCAGGACAGAGACTGACCCGTTACTGCAGCACTGCACCGGCGGAGCCCACAGCCACAGCACGGACACAGAAATACAGCCAATATTCTTAAACTCGCCATCATCCGCTTCATATTATAGCAACTCAAATATAAACTACATTTAGGCTTCATTAATTCTCAAATTCAGCCGTGGAAAGGCGCGTCGCTGATTGTGGATTTATATGTTTGTTTACAGATTATTATATAGCTTAATCCTTTTATAATTATCAATTAATATTTCATAGAGTTATACAGTCAGTCTTTAATACTGATGGCTATTCGGTGTTACAATAGTCTTAATAATAATAATAATAATAATAGTAATAATAATGATAGGCCTACGTCAAATGTAATTGTAATTGTAAATGTAATTGTTTACTCTAATAATCGGCGATATCAGAAGCCTAAATACAGTTTAATTATTAGTATTAGTGGTGTAATGATGAACTGGTGTCGGTGAGCTGTTTATTTACACTCATATAGTTTTGCTTGTTCAAACTACTTAATTAAAGTGAGCTGAAACAACACAAGTCTTGAGATTTCATTGTTACAGCTTAATTGTTTTATGTTCAATCCACATAACTTAAATTTGTTAAAAGTGTTAAGTTAACTTAATCAATTTGAGTTGGGTCAAAATGGGTGAATATTTGTACAGTGAAGGCGACTGGTCTAGTTTTGAATCCAGGCTGTTCTCCGTGTATAGTGTGTGTGTCTGTGTGTGTGTGTGTGTCTGTGTGTGTGTGTGTGTGTGTGTGTGTGTGTGTTCAATGCTCGATAATAGCTGCTGTCTCCTGTGAATAATGCTCGTTATTCGGTGTTTGCTGATGAACTGTGTGTGTGTGATGGTCACTGGTGTGTCAGAGGTGAACTCCGGCTCTGTGAGCTCGGTTCCGCGCAGGTGTGCTGGATTAAATCTGCGTTATTCGCTCTCTACACACTGCTGTTCGACACGAGCTAAACCAATAGCAGTTTTAGTCAATCTGCGCATGCGCACGTCTGCCTTCGAGTCGGAAGTGACGCGTGGACGCAGCCTGTGTGTGCGGAAGTAATGGTCGTGGTGTGTGTTTGTGTATGTGGAGCAGCCGGACGCGTCGCATGAACCCGTAAGTGTTTCTCTGTGTATGTGTGTGTTTTCAGTGTGTGTGTTGCGAGTGTGTGAGCACTGACCGCGGATCAGCTGTGCAGAGAGCGCGCGTGAGTGTGTGTTCCCGCTCCTCTGTACACATATGGCGGATGACAGCAGGCGCTTCTGGACCAGGTGAAGGCCCACAGAGCGCTACCTGCAGCGGGTACAGCCTCAGTCTGAGGGACTTCAGTAGTGTATAATGCTGGAGGACACACAGCAGAGTCTGACATGACTGACACACTGTACAGTGAACACTGCAGAGAGAGAGAGAGATGCTGTCACCATTACACAGATGATCTGGACACACAGCAGCTGCTCGGATATAAACACAGCACACTACTGTAGAAGACTATATCATACTGCAGTACAGCGCGGATTACTGTAGTCAACACTGAAGTACACTGCAGCTGTTGATCAGGTCACTGTAGTCCGCTCTGCAGTGTGCTGCAGTTACCCTCTGTAATGTCATTGATTAACACTGAACAGGCTAGTGCACTACACTGCAGTGTGCTCAAACACACCACTGTTGACTGCAGACAGCTGGAGTGTGTGTCCTGATCTGCACTGCCGGCTGCTGTGTTCTGCTGGTCTGCAGTGCTTCTGTTCTCCTCGTGTGTGTGTGTGTGTGTGTGTGTGTGTGTGTGTGTGTGTGTGTGTGTGTGGATATTAGGCATGGGTCAGTATTAGTCTCTGACAGTGTGATGTAATATCTCAGTATTGTGTTATTACTGCTCTACAATAAGTTGTTTGGGGCTGTGTTCACACCTGTAGGTCGATTCTCTTGTTCCTAAACAGCGGTTAAACCTGTTCCAGTGCTGCTCTTTGCTCTCGGTGCGCTTCACTTTCACACGGCAAAGTTTCTCAACGGTCCAGAAGAGCTGAAACAGTCACATACGAGTAAACTCTCTGAGTCACACTGCTCAGCCTTTATTTTGCAGAGTCCCGCTCAGCTGTCATGCGTCCTAAATTTAATATATGACGAAGAGGAATGTAAACGCTGCTCTTTATTTTAAATGGTGACACACACAGACATCATCACCACATATCAGGCAGAGCTGACAGCAGAGATGACAGATGAACTAAGACTGTGTCCGCTCTATTTTCCTAATGGATGAACAGCTCTCGGTGATAGTTCAGCATGCTTTCCCTTCACATTTGAGTTCTTTCACACTCTACAGCTCGTTTCAGTCCGGCCGTTACACCTCATACTGGCCATCTCTGACGGATTGGTGTGGATCTGAGCGCGATTGCTGGATTCACATATGCCAACCCGCGCTGACGGGGGAAACATGCCAGGTTCTGAAACAAAAGTCTAGGTGTGAAAGCACTCTTAAATGACTGGGTCAAAAAAACAACACCACCCCCCCCCCATTGAACACTGTCATTTATTTAATAACATTTAATATTATATGTTGGACCTGTAGCTTTTGATGTATATGAATGCACATGTATGCATATGTGTGTGTGTGTGTGTGTGTGTTGTGCTGCAGGCGTGAGGGTGTGTCAGGATGTTGGAGTCGTATGTGTCTCCTCTGCTGATGAGTTATGTGAACCGCTACATAAAGAACCTGAAGCCGTCAGACCTGCAGCTGTCACTATGGGGCGGCGACGTGGTGCTGAGCAAACTGGACCTGCGGCTGGACGTGCTGGAGCAGGTGACACTGACCTACACTGACCTACACTGACACGCATTGACCATTATTGATTCTCACTGACCCACACTGACCTCACTGGCCATTACTGACTACACTGGCCCACCCTGACATGCACTGACCCACACTGACATGCTGACCCACACTGACCATTGCTGACTACACTGACCCATACTGACACACTGACCCATACTGACTATTACTGACCCTCACTGACCCACATTGACCTTTACTAACCCACACCAACCATTACTGTTCCACACTGATCATTTCTGACCCATAATGACCCATGCTGACCCTCATCAACCCTCACTGACCCATAACCAAACATCACTGACCTAATCTGACACGGAATGACTCACACCAATTGGCCCACACTATCACTGACCCACTCTGACTGACCCACACTGAATGACCCACCCCAATAGACCCACACTGACTGACCCACACTGACTGAATTTCACCAATTGACCCACACCGACTGACCCGCACTAATGCTGTGTGTGTGTGTTTCAGGAGCTGAAGCTGCCCTTCACCTTCCTGAGCGGCCACATCCACGAGCTGCGCATCCATGTGCCCTGGACCAAGCTGAGCTCAGAGCCGGTGGTCGTCACCATCAACACCATGGAGTGCATCCTGAAGCTGCGGGACGGAGCCACGGTCAGTGTCAAGCCCACACTGTAGCTGTAGTAGCATGTGCGCTAGCGCTCTGCAGTGTTCTGATTGGCTGTTAGTGCTCCTGCAGAGATGTGTTTCCTGTGTGTCGTCAGTCAGTTGTTTCATTAGTATACGGTGCAGTCGTGGTGTTCGGCGTGTGTCTGTCACTGTGCTGATCATCTGCAGCTGCTCTGTCAGTGTGACAGCAGAACCCTCTGATGACTGCCGCGCTCCTTCATCTGTAAACCTGCTCATCACTCACATCTCCTGTGTGTGTGTGTGTGTGTGTGTGTGTGTGTGTGTGTGTGTGTGTGTGTGTGTGTGTGTGTGTGTGTGTGTGTGTGTGTGTGTGTGTGTTTTACTCGGATTTCTGTGACTCGCTCCAGTGTAAACACACAGCAGATATGAAGATGAACTGAACTGAATCAGCTCTGGTGTGTGCTGCTGTGCTTGACGGAGGAGAAACACACACACACACACACACACACACACACACACACACACACACACACACACACACACACACACAGCAGTTGCGTATGTAGGAGTGTGTGTTCTCTGCTGCAGGTCTGGGCCAGATGGACAGTTAGAAACAGTTTAAGAGGGAAGTCAATTACAGCTGATTACAGCGGCT